>NC_088708.1:50494775-50796705 GCF_963576615.1 Watersipora subatra
GATTTCTCTCAGGTCAGCAATTCACGTGGAAAATTTTGTGAAAAGTACATAGGCGAGAGCAAATATTCATTTTTAGCGCTATACTCATATTTACTATAAATTAAGTTTTATTCAGCATACGCAAATAACTAAAAGTATCTATATTTAATTCGTTAGCTATGAAATCTGAGACTGATACAAATGTAATGGAATTAACAATAAGAAATGATTTTCATGACAATAAAGTTGGAGATCATAAATAAATAAGAAGCAAGCACCCGTATTGTTAATACTGCCAAGGAATATGGCCGCAACTAATCAACAATCACAACTATTATTAAAAACAAGAAATCCATTAAAGCACAAAGAAGAGCTTATGGGATGACGACTTGAAGGAGTTTGAGACTATGCACAGGATCAGCATTCAAGAGGATCAACCATTTAGTGGTGGCAAGGGAATAGAAGTGACTGAAAAACCTACATAGCAGAAATCAAAGGAGCCATAAGTTGGTATGAAAACCTTACTACATTCATTGAGAATAAATATTCAGCAAATGTTCTCACAGGCCGTGTTATGTACATTGTTAATGAAAAGCACAGGAGCTATTTTAGAGAGAACTTCAGAAGTAGTCAGAAACATACTTTAGTGAATAGATTTTTTTCAAAACCAAAGTGTCGAGAGCACAGATGATAACAGTGAATATAACAAAAGTGTCGAAGAGCACAGATGATAACAGTGAATATAACAAAAGTGTCGAAGAGAACAGATAATAACAGTGAATACTACCAAAGTGCCGAAGAGCACAGATGATAACAGTTAATATAACAAAAGTGTCGAAAAGCACAGATGATAACAGTGAATATAGCAAAAGTGTCGAAGAGCACAGATGATAACAGTGAATATAACCAAAGTGTCGAGAGCACAGATGATAACAGTGAATATAACAAAAGTGTCGAAAAGCACAGATGATAACAGTGAATATAACAAAAGTGTCGAAGAGCACAGATGATAACAGTGAATATAACAAAAGTGTCAAAGAGCACAGATGATAACAGTGAATATAACAAAAAAGCTAAAGATGAAAACGTACCTGAAAAAGTGCTATTAGATTAGGTTTTTTAAAAAGAATGTTTAACTTCAAGTGTTTAATTTACTGATTTGGATTGGTACATAAAACAATACTGCACAATGCGTATATAATGTATATCATCATTTATCCTCTTTGTGTGTCATGTTTTTTATGTTTTATTAATTTCATTTTACGCTGTATTTTATGTCATGTTTAATTGAGTTTTGCTTAATTTATTTTAATTTTATGTTTTATTTCTTGTTTAATCATGTTTTTGCGAGCAGGCCTGTTTTCTGCTACATAAATACAAATCATTGTATGTATGTAACTCATACATAATTAGCTACTCAAGATAGCTGAAGCATCCACATTATCTTCTAAAACTTGCTAAAGCCCTGCCCTCTAGAGTATAAACACGTACAAACTTCTCTATGTATGGTTACATTGATTCTTGTGCACATTTAATACAAGACAGACTACAACCTTCTATGGATCCTTTCACAAGAGTTAGCTAGCAATTGTCTGCATTGCACCAACATTTACAACGCACCAGTAAACATCATCCTCAATAAGTGATCAAGTGGGCTATCTTCTACATTGCACTAAGTTAGCTTGATTTCTTAGAACACTCTCTGCACCAGCAGAACAGCTGTGTCTTTCCGACCATTTCTGCTTTTCAGTACCGTAAAGAGCTAAACTTCATCTTTTAAGACCAGTAGAAAAATTGGAGTTGCAATCTCTTCGACAGGAATAGACAACTATTTTTAGCCGGCTAAAAGATTCCACTTTATTTAAATTTATGGTTGTTTTCATTAAATTTATTTTTAAGTGGCAACATAATTTAAATTGATATGTTTTTGCCTCCTCTCTGCTCTACTAGCTACATGTACCAGCTTAAGTCAAGTTACTTCAAAGGTAATGATACTCCAAATGTATGTAATTTATAGTAAATATAATTTCATTTTTTTTATTGCTATTAAATGGTCAAGCGTGCAAGATGTCACTTTCAAAGACTGCATTGCTTGGCCTTTTTTGTCGAATTAAGTTGAAAAAGTTTTGAACTGGACATACTAAAAGTTATAGTAAAAGCGAAGACAGAAAATGATAAATGATAAAATTTTAGTTTTGAATGTTGAATTTCAGTAAAATAGTTTAAAATACATAATAAAACTTAGCTTTTAGCGTGTGCTTAGTAAGCTAAATTAATTTGAAGTGAATTCAAAGTTTATGTTATACGTACGTACATACATACATACGTCTTGAAGGTAAAAACCCCTTACCGTACGTACTGCATTTGGTCCACTGCATTGCATCCATTTTCCTCATAAGTGATTTGCTGTAACAAGTGAAATCACTTTTCTTCTATTGGGCTATTGCTGCATCACACCATTGTGTGCATCTCTAGGTGTCTTATTTCACAACAATGTGGAGTTGGATTTTCCTGCAGGATGTTTATTGCTGAATGGTACTGAGCCCTACCTTTTCCTGGGTGGTCCATTACAGAATCCCGCTCAGGAGTACATTTCTGTGAGTGGTTTGTTATTGCATTCGACAGTTGTGTGACCCTCAGTGAGTGGTTGATTGCCACATCTTGCATTGGTATAGCTTTCGGCAGGCGATTTTCTGTGGCACTCAATTTTTGTGCTGTTCTCGCTCCCTCTCTCTCTATCTTTTTCTCTCTCTATCTTTCTCTCACTCTATCTTTCTCTCTCTATCTTTCTCTCTCTCTCTCTCTCTCTTTCTCTCTCTCTCTCTTTCTCGGTTTTGCTGCTCTAGACTGGTGTGTACTTGTCATTTAAACACTGGTTTGGTGCAATTAATTTGCTCATATTTGGCCATCGATTTTCATCTATATTGACTGCAAGAGTCTGATTATCTCCGTCTATCTTAGCATGACCTTTGGCTGTCAAGGTTGCATCAATGTTGGAAATAGATTTTGTCTCTCAAAACAATGTTGTGCGAATCATATTGTTCCATTGCTGCAATGTCGATCCTCCAAGTCTGAAAAGTTTTTTGACTCTTGTGCCTATAAAAACTAATCAAGGTGAAATATTTAGTAATTTTAGGTTTGAAAAGAGTTTGATGCCTGCTGGCATACAAGCCTTTTCATTGGTTCTCTTGCCTAATAATAAATTTGATCATTTACTACTGTTTATGACTGTCACTAATGCCAACAGAACTAAAATTGATAGAATATTTTTCTTATTCAGCAACAACATTTTATTATTTCAACAACAACAGAATAGTAGCTTTCACTGTTTGCAACTCTCAGTGCATAGATGAGCATTACTATTTGCTTATATGGATTAGGTTTACTATGTGTGTGTATGGATTAGCCTTTTCATGTCTATGGATAGATTAGCTTTAAAATATCAAGCTTAACTTGAATATGTTTATGTTAATTTACAGATAGCATGCCAAAGCTTAAAAATACTACGCACACATTTACATGTATATAAGCTAGACATTTTTGCTTTAATATTTTCATGGATTCTTAATTACTGTTATAAACAGCTATATATGAATGCAAGGGAAATATATATATTATTATGATTGCGTGTTTGAACATTGTGTGTCACACTCTCCAGCCACAAAATTTAAATAAAAATATTTCCAAAATTAAGATTTGAATTTTCAGCATTCAGTTTTATAAAACTGGCATTCCCTCACAGAGCTATTTAAATTCTTGGTAATGCATAAAAATATAACTGTGTATTGACTTGAAAATTCTTAAAAATGCTTATCAATTTGCATAATTCTTAGCGAATTCTTTGAATTCATAGCATATAAACATACTATTGTTAGTAAGCATTCTTCATTCATTATTCTGAATACAGACGCATAAAGGGAAGCGGTGCCAAGTGGCAGCCAGAGAACTACAAAGAAGATGATGGAAACAGCTCAGAGCGAAAGAAAAACAAGCTAAACATAAACAGGGAACAAATGCAAAGAATGAGCCATCAAACCAACCGTATAATGATTGTAGTAGAGAATTTAGACTGGCAAGTAAAGATAAATGAAAAGAACAGTTCAGATATTGAATTTTAAAAAATTCAAAAAAGAGCGAACTCAAGCTAAATTAGATGCTATGAAGAAGAGATTTCATAACTATAAGGAAAGAGAATGGATGCAAACGAGGATTGATGCAATAGATGAAGAAAACAAGCATACCTTAACATCAACAGCCATTAAATGAGAGTTTGGGAAATTGAAATTATTGATAAAGAACTATTGATGAACTTTGAAAATAGGAAAATCGAATTACAAAAAATACAGAAATACAGAGAACTAATGCAGGTGATGTTCAATATATTTATTATGGTAGATTTAATATTGGGTCAATGAATCTTAATTGAAAACACTGCCAGGCCCTCCAATTTCAGAGAAACTCTCTGACTTGCTGACATAATAGAACAGTTTTACTTGAACCCTCTCCAATAATATTTGGTCATTCTAATTGATTCAACTTGATTTTTAACTGTATTTTAACGGCCTGTGTAAAAAAATAAAGGAAAGCAAACACGTAAAAAATAGACACGATGCAGGGGCAAAGCAAACACGACGGTGAAGTGAACGCGACGATGAAGTGAACATGGTGACGAAGTGAAAATGATGACAAAGTAAACATGTCGGAAAATTAAAAGAAGGTAAAGTCTGCACAGGTTTCTTTCAGCTTTTCTAATGACTGACCATAAGCTAACACAAACTGTCAACTGCATGTGTTAAAGAAGAAAGACAAGTTTAGCAAATCATCAGACATCAGATGGTAGTTAGAAGAAATCACATTAATAACAAAGAGCAAACAGACAGGTCGATCTAATAACTTATAATTCAAACATCCATGACTTAGAGACGAGGTTGTCTGCAATGAAAATATCATGTGATGCAATTTAGGTAGTTATCACATGTATCACAATGTTCTACTAGTTTTCACATAATTCAACTAAGGATCAAGAAAGTATTTTAACCTGAGAATTTTCTCCTGATAAATATTGATGTGTTGTGGCTGAAACTTTAGGCTCTATGCTGTAGGTTTGATTGACTGCATAAAAGCCTTCTCTCGGGTAATTTGCTGAAACAGGCAAATTGACTTCTCTCTGTGGGCGGGTTAATGAAGCGCCATGTCATTTTGTGGCTCTCTCAAGATAACTTATTGCAGAATTATGTGAAGCTGTACTTGTTGGTATTTTCTATTGCTACTTGATACTGAGCCCTACCTATTTCTGGGTGCTTCATTACAAAATCTCATTCAGAAGTACATTTCTGTGGATAGGTAGTTAGTACGTCACACAGTTGTATGATCCTAAGTGGGTAGTTTATTGCCACATCTTGCATTGGTATACCTTTCTGTTGGTTATTTTCAGTGGCACCCAATTTTTGTGCTGCTCTCTCTAAAGGGTTTGTCGCTCTATATTGGTGTGTGTCTGTACTTCAAAACACTGGATTGGCTCCATTAACTTGGACCTTTTTTGACTAGCGACTTTCATGTTTATAGGCTATATAAATCTGATCATCTTGTTTCTCAATGCATGGCCACCAACTTTCATGTTTATTTAATGCCGAAGTCTGATCCTCTTGTTTCTCAATGCATGACTTCTGGTTGTTAATGTTGCGTTGATTATGAGAATGGATTTTGCCTCTCAAATCAACGCTGCACGGATCAATTTTGTTACACCTGCACTGCGCATCCTCCAAAGCTTTGAAACATATTTCAGCTCTTCTTGTGGCTACAAACATTAATCCCGGTATAATATTCATTATATTCAGTAAAGTTTGAGATAAAATTTATGCTGCTATGGAAGCCTTTTTATTGGTTCTCTTCTCTAATAATAAATTTGATCTGTTACAAATGTTTGTTACTCTTACTAATGCCAACAAAGCTAGATGTGATAAAATATTATTCCTAATCTTCTTTCAAATACAACAGAATAGCAGCTTTCATGATTTGCAACTATCAATGCATTAGATAAGCAGTACTATTGCTTTTTTAGATTAGCGTTACTAATGTACGTCTATGTGTGATTAGATTTACTAAGTTTATGTATTTGTCCACATTTGCAAATCTACTGCTCTGTAGAGTGTACATATCATATACGTACATATATATGATATATATACATAATAAATATATAATTAAAATATAAAGATACAATATAAATAATATAAGTTTCCTTTTTAGATTCAAATTTTACGTTAAAGCTGTCATATAGTGGATCAAGTACTCTTATAAAAATATGTTCTGTTTTCCTTGAAAGGCAATGATAGACACTTCAAGTATTTACGGCTACCATTAAAGCAAATGCAGTGTCGAAAAAAAGTGTAAGAGACTAGATTTAAAAATTCATGATATATATCTCTATATATCTCTATAATGCATCATAATATATAACATAGCAAATAATCTTAAATATTGTATAATGTATGTTATATAATATGATATATATTTATTATGATATTCTTTATTATATTATACATTGTTATATATTTATATATATATATTTCCTAAAATATATCGTATAATTATATAATATATGTTATATGATATAGTATGAGAAATTATTATCCCACGACCAAATGAGCGGAGTGAAGTTTGAGAGTTTTTATGATAAATGCATGTGCACACAACTTACAAAAATTTTTCATCAACAACGGAGCAAACCCTTGTCTCAAAATCTCATCAACAAATTTAACGATCGTTTTGTAAAGTCGTTAAAGTATAATAACGATACAAAACACATTTAAGCCTATTTAAATATGTTACCAAGTCTTTGTAAATTGTTGACAGTCTCTTAAAACTTACCCATCTGATCGGATTATACACAAATAGGCAGATTAATTTGGCCGAAAATCGCCACAAAACGCTTGAAAAGCTTGGTTTAATAAAAGTTAAGACCGGCCTACGATATGCCAATAAAGCCGTGCGACAGATAGTAGAACTATTTAGCAGTGCGCATTTCACGAGAAAACTGTGCTAATTTCACCAGTCTATGGCCTTGTTTACTTGTAATCAAATTTATTTGAAGGTTTCTGTAATAAACGTAGACCGTTTGAGGCGTAGACTGATTTTACAGGTACGAAATTGTGGTACACAGTTTATCAGCCTATGTTATTTTTGTCCAATCACCAAAGGTTTCATTGAATTATTTAAAATGTTAGCTGAAATTCTTTATAACTTATGTACGAGCTAGGGTCAAACTACAATGCCCCTTTATGACGAGGCATTCCTCTCGATCCAGCAAGGGGTTTGACAATACACAAAAGTCAAGGTCTTACCATGGCTAAAGCTGTCATTAATATAGGCCACCACAAAATGACTGCTGAAATATCGTTTGTTGCTCTCTCTCGAGTTCGAAACATCAATGACTTACTGGTTAACAACTTCACTAGGGAGCGCATCACTCGATTAGCTATCAATGACCAAATCTTACAACGCAAAAGAGAGGAGACTAGGCTGTGCGACCCTTAACAGACACTGTATACTTATAACAGATATTGTAATATCAACAATTAACCAACTACTCGTATACCTGGTTTCAACCAACTTTACCTCCAAAATAAATTGTTAGTTGCACCTTTTTAGAGTCGTGATCCCTCAAATTTATTTTATATCATCTCAAACAAGTCTCATTTACACTATAATCTGTCAATTCCTGCTGAGAACTACTTTTTCAACAACCAACAGTACCCTTTCTTTTTTCCATTATCACTTTGGTCGTGGGCTGTATGACAGTGGAATTTCTAGTATGCAAATTATACATATTTTAAAAATATGAAGTGAAATAATGTAAATGTTATATCTTTGCTTGCCTTGAGAGAAAAGAGGGTGGAAGTTAGTTAGACAATAGAGTGAGCCATAGAAATGTACTGTGAAACTAACTCCAATTTATACTAAATATAGTTTAAAGTTAGTTTAGTTATATATTTTTATTATTTTAATGTATGTCTTTAGCTTTCAACTTTCACTTGTAAAGTGGCAAACTTTTGAAAAATTTTGGGAGTCATATGACGAAAATTTTCTTGTTTATCATTACAAATATGCATGTATACTCAAATCTGGTGTTGTCAGCATAAAAACCTGTGAGTTGAGGTGATTGTCTGTTGAGGCTTGACTATAAATTACAACTTACAGATGACTACATATGACCAAAGGTTGTTCTGCTATACTTTGTATTACATAGATATATTTCACTATAAAACTCTATACTTTTTTTAACACCTCAACAAATTCAACAGCAATTCACATAATGTGGAAAGTGTAGGAGTGTTGCAGTGAATTAGAAAAACATTTTACTAAACCGCACCCTACCTATTAAAGTTTCTCATGCGATGTGATACAAGGTGATGATCATCCATTCTAAACTTTGATGGCTGTGATTGTTGTAACTCTGACAGATCAGAATATTTTCTATTTTTTTGCTGTTGAAAGCTCAGTAATGAGGTTTACTAAAACTGTGCAAAAAGTGATAGTCTGTTGAATATAAGGTAAAAAAGTATTTCTTTTGAAACATTCTAAGTTTTTTTGTTACCACTCGCAGGATGTCTGATGTGTTTTTTCTTTGAACTGGTGTAATTGAAATTTAGCCTTTTTAAAATGAGTACACATATTCTGCAGCGGCAAATACTTTATTACATGCTGATGTACTTGATGATACAAGATACAGTGTTATAAACATAGATGTTTTGCAAAGCTTCAAGAATTTCAGGTACAGTAGGCACTAGGAGGAATAGTTACTCAGTTTTCGCAAAACACAGACAAGTTATTGCTTTGAACACAATACTAGAGAACTTAGTATTATTCCTAATACAGTTGATCGTAGTATTTAGGAGCTTTCAATTGCTCGAGATCTTCAAGTTCTACGAGGTGGTCGAACTGTACGAGGTCGTCGAGTTGTACGTGGTTGTCGAGTACGTCGAGTACGCCTGGTTAGACGGGTAGGAGGATTTCGAGTTGGTCTACCAGTAGTAGTACTAACGACCTCGGAGTCAGTCTCCTCAATTCGTCTCATCAGTTCCGGTACGGCTCCTGATATGTCAGCAATCTAAAAGTATGCATCAGATGATGTATTTAGCCATAATGGTTGATTAACATACTCTAGATGACAGTTGAATTTTGACTGTTACTAGTATGGTATTTCTTGAGAAGTGTAGTGTACAAGTAAGCAAACCTTGCTTTCAGATAACAATGATTATAAATTACATAGACAGTGATTGAAAAAGCTCGTGGAAAACTTTTAAAGGTACATTTGCACAAATGCCACACCAGATCAGAAAAATTAAAACTTAGTTTTATTATAAATAATAAAGAAAACATGTTCTCAGTAAGGTTATAACTGTTTGTTTTTTGACCTTAATGCTAGAAATATAAGTCATAATTTTAAATGTCAAAGCTTTTCTATCTCTGTAAATCTTATGCTGTTTTATTTTAAAAACTTTATTCATCTTTGTTGATTTCTGTTTTTTCACGACAAACAACAGCAAAAAATGTTTATACTAATTGGTTATTCTTTGCCTCAAATGTGTCTACTGTATCTTTTTGAAAATTAAAGCTTATCTTGTAGCAACTAGCCTCTAATAGACAGATGTTCAAGTTGAATCTAGACAAGCAATATTCTTAGTAAAATAGTCAGTAGCTGGATCACCTATAATTAGTTAAAGAATTCAGTATGTGGATCAAATCTAGCTTTACACACCTATAAAGTTCTAAGTTTGTATCAATTTATAGATTACCTCAATATTGTAATATTGCATAACTGATTTTTATTATCCCACGACCACACGAGCGGAGCGGAAGTGTGGGAGTTTTTATGATAAATGCATGTGATAAATACAAAATTATTCATCAACAATGAGACGAACCCTCGTCAAGAAATTTCATCAAAAAATTTAAGCATCGAAATTTAAAGTCGTTAAAGTATAATAACGATACAAAACACATTTAAACCTATTTAAATATGTTACCAAGTCTTTGTAAACCTATGATAATATCTTAAAACTTACCCATCTGATCGGATTATACACAAATAGACAGATTAATTTGAACGAAAATTGCCACAAAAAGCTTGAAAAGCTCGGTTTAATAAAAGTTAAGACCGAAAATTGAAACGCGAATAAAGCCGTGCGACCGATTGTAGAACTATTTAGCAGTGCGCATTTCACGAGAAAACCGTGCTCATTTCATCAGTCTATGGCATTTTTTACTTGTAATCGAATTTATTTGAAGGTTTCTGTAATAAACGTAGACCGTTTGAGGCGTAGACCAATTTACAGGTACGAAATTGTGGTACACAGTTTATCAGCCTGTGTTTTTTGTCCAATCACCGAAGGTTTCATTATTTGTACAAGCTAGGGCCGAACTACAACGCCCCTTCATGACGAGAACAATTTTTATTTTGCTACAGTTTTATACGCGTGAATGCTCTTATTCGCTTTCTGTTAAAGATCGCTTATCAAAACCATTCTACATTCAACGCAACCAACTTTCAAACTGTGTATAGTACACAGTAGCTTGCCATTTTACTTCTAATTTTGCATTTCAGAGTTATAATAAACATATTTCTTTATTGTTGTTGAATTACATACATTACAGTAAATTAGGCCTACAGCTTTATAACACTTTTATAACAGCTTTTATTTTGCTGCAGTTTGCAGAAATCTTCGAGACGCATGAACGCTCATAGGTTTTCTATTATTGCTGTATTACTATATTAACAATATTTGTTATTTTAATAATATCAGTGCATTTTACTTATAATATTGGCCAACATTGCATTTCTCCTATTGCAAGGGAGAGATATAAACGTGTAATATTTTCCTTTCATTGTTGTTGTTTGTCATGACCAAACACTTTTTAAATAAATTTTCTAAAAACCTATATAAATACCACAACTTCTCGATATTGCTACCTATGACGTTTTGAAATGTAAACAAAATTGTGTATTGTTTTTCTATTATTACTATATTAATAAAATTGATTATTCTAAGAATATCAGTGCATTTTACTTCTAATATTGGCCAATATTGCATTTCTCCTATTGCAGGGGGAAAATATAAACATCTTTTGCATTCATTATTGCTTATTGTTGTATATAATAACACCCACACCCAGTACATTACAGCTACCATTGCAGTTATCTTATTGCACTGCAGAGCCATTTGATTGCTAATATTGCATTTCTCAACCATCAGTACCCTTTATTTTTTTGCCAATATCTCTGGCCATCTCTTTGGTCATGGGCTGTATGACAGTGGAATTTCTAGTGAAAGTAAAGAAGTAGGTAAAAGAGTTTAACAATGAACTTTACAGTATCAACTTAGTAATATTCTGTCTTTTCTGCTCACTCATCAGCCTAAACCTTTACAAAAAGTTTAAGTAGAGTCAGTTTTGTTTACCTGTTGGTTGTTTCGTCCGCCATCTTCCTCACAGTCAAATAGGCAGGTGTCTCGATATGGTTGCGGCACTCGTTCACAGGCCGAGTCACAAGCCCCTACCTGTCGTTTCTTTCTACCGTTTCCTGGCACTGAAACAAATCAGTAAGTCGTATAATAAACAATTTGTTTTATGGTGGAGTAGAATATAGCATTGAATGTCTTGTTAGCGTTTTTTCCATTATTAAATACAAAAATTAATTCTGACTTTGATAAAAGTTTACTACCAGAGGGGCTACAAAAAATCTAAAACTGTTTTATAACAGAGTTCATTTTCAATCTAAAACAATAAAATACAAACTTCAGTTTGGTAACAGAAGCAGTCAAAAAGCTGAAAAATTGTAATCCTTTGTACTTCGTTTGATTTACGCTAAACAACTATCAAATAACTTGCTGAGATCTAGAGTCAAATTAAGCGTAGTTTATAAAGTAGTTATTACACCTTAATAACTTACTCGACAAGTAGTCATTTGGGCACCCATCGATGAGTAGTCCACAAGAATCGTCGAGAATGCAATGTCCAGTCCTTACAACGATCAGGTAAGTTGTCCTGCAAAGGGTATTTAACTAATCTTTAGTAGGTAATAAGTTAATAAGAAATTCGCATAAATCATTTTATTGTTGCTCTAGAATTTTAGTCTGGTGACTTGATGATGAGCAAAGAGGTACAAATACTCACCATATTTTTCTAATATAGAAAACAGTCAGAGAGTTGAAATCGATTATTCGCACTGTGTTTGGCCACCAGGGCACAGGAGAAATAAATATCAGCCCTACAAAAGTAAGTGAAAAATAAACATATCAAGTGATTGAAACAGACTTCAAGTGCTAGTGTTACTAGCAGGACATCTACTATTCATATAATACTCTGAGTCTCTCTTTCACTCTGAGTTTGTATTGAGTATGTTGAAAGTCAGAGAGTTCATTTTTTTACAGTGGTCCATTTAGAAAAAAATACCAATGAAATAATCTTCTATCTCTTTAAGAAAATGCAAAAAAATTCGTAGGATGATTTGTGGCACTCGTCTGACCTTGATTTGGACAAAACCAACCTGTTTTTGTATAACTAGTTATGGGACCATATGTTTAAACTTACCATGTGTGTTCACAAGAGCATTTGAAGGCTCCAAAGTTAGTTGGGTAGTGATAGACCCAGTTCCGGTAATATATCTCACCCTGTTGTTGTGGCTAAAAAATGTTAACTCTATCTGCAAACATAAATACACACGTACAAGTTGATGTGGTAAAATTTAACAAAATGGAAGTATGGTTTTCTATTGTTTATAGATAAGCCACTAATTTACTTTCTGGTGGTTACACACTTGCATAGCTGTAAAGAATTATGCTCGAGCGTTTTTTAATTTAAAAAAATACAACTACGCATGCCTTTGAAAGTTTCAAATTCTTAACTGCAATATTTTAGAAAGTTTGTTGCGTTGTAGATAAATATAACAGATGCTCCTTGCAATTAAATATTTCCTAACTTTGTATTCAAATTAATATACATCTATTGGTATAAAGTATGCCAATACTTTATACCAAATCAAAATATAAAATTATTTCCCTGGCAGACGCTGAAAAAATGCTCATGAAACAAAATAATAAACCACATCATAGTCACTAGCAATTCAATTAATACAGCACTTTCTTGGTTTCAATATACTGAGTTGGTTTGGAGGGAAGAAAGACAGTTACCTTAATAGAAATTTACCAACATCCAGTTCAGTTTTCCCAATTCATTAATACAAAAAGTGGAGTTAATTTGTGCCCTAACCATTTTTGTAAAGCCATTAAAACTTCTTTATTAATAACTAATTTAACAGACTTACCTTTATGCCCACAAAGCCATGTATTTTTAGCATAGTTTTTTTGCTAACAGATCAATGCTAATTAAACAGTGTTTGAAAAGTTGGTATACTGATTAACCAAAGTCCTATGATTTATTAGTTTATTTTACTACAAACAAATTGTTTTATTGCATGACCATAGGCCTAATTTATCTTTTTATAAAGTAGATACAGAATCAGACAAGCCAAATTTGGACAACAATTTTGCGGTAAATAGCAATCATGCTAATGATAACATTTAATCTCACAAGTTCTCTAAATAAAAGATAATTGTGAGTACTTATACTTACCTCATCTACGTAAAACGACGAAGTATGGGCAACAAGATCAAAGTATCTGTTATGAAGGTATGTTCTCCATCCATCAGCTGCACAGGTAGTTATACCAGATGTGCCATACACTCTCATATGAGGATCGCCATAAACAACTAGAGTGTGTCTTGGCCAGCACCATGGAGCAGGCTTAGATAAAACAAGGTAGAATATTCTTTAATGTTATAATTGATATTATTAACTAAGAATTTATATAAAATATTAGTTTTAGACAATATTAGATAATATGTAAAACAAACCTGTGAGCTCACTGCCACTATTCCAAAGGAAAGGAGCACTAAAAGAAAACAATAATAGATCAGTTTAGCCTGAGAATCAACAACAGCTTCGGCAATATGCGTAAATACAAACCATCTTTATTCATCAGAAGACCTTTGTTATTTAATGTTTTAAATTTATAAGAAATTTTTATGTAAGTTTACTTCTGTGGTGCTTATACTGAGTTGTTTGTGCATAAAACTCTATATATGTATAAATCTCAACGCTTGCTAGTCTTGTGTTGGCCTGTCTGTAGTTATGGCAATAAAGTTTGATGAATGACAACCTGCTGAGCACTAGATTAGAGCTTTGAACCTCCAGTTCTGTATACAGGCATTAATCCAATACACCACGCTGTTCAACTGGCTATACTATAGAATAAATTGTGCGCATACTTATTAAACCTGTCAATGTTTCATAGCTTCACTCCTCACACTTCATCTAATAATATGCGTAAAGCCATACTAGAAAAAAATTATGTGTTCAGACGCGAAAATAAAACGCTTAAGCTTACGTTGCCAGTAAGACTAATGCAATCAGTATAGTGCTGTAGTAGGCACTGCCGCTGGACCGCTGTATAAATTACACAGAAATAAACACTTTGATAACCGAATATACAATGTTAACAATGTTTTCATCTTTATTAAAGATCTAAAATTAAAACAGTGTACTTAAATAATCCTAATCATATATAACTTTGATTAGGATTTTCTATAGTGATACACTTGCAGTAATTATTTTACAAAAACAAATAGAAGAGTATCAACCTCCAACAACTATAGTAACATCAAACTCATTGAGACAACAGGTTAGCAAAAATAATAATTTTCTTAAGGTAATCTATGACAAGGAGTAAAACTGCCATGATGCTGCACTAGAGCTTCAATTTAAAAACTGTGTTGATAGAAGTATTCATAAGCTGGTTTAAAGTATTAGAATTAACTATGATTTATAAAAAGTTTAATTCTTACCAGTGAGTAGAGCAACTCTGGAGAGTGACATCTTCAGTTATAAGGTCTATTATAGAACTAGACTTCAAGTGTGAAGGTGTACAGTTTTCTTCTTCTTTTATAGCAGAAAAGAGACTATAAATAAAGATTAGGTTTACTCAGCCAATCACATGCCAGGCCTATGCAATAAGTTTTAAAATTGGTCAACCGTAAAAATTGTTATTAGGATTTCTAACAAACTATAAATGTCAAACTCACAGCACCCGTTTGATATGCTTTTTGTTTTTTAAACAGATACGTTAGATTTTGTGTCCTAGATTGTGTAATATTTTAATGTGTGTAGATCTTTAGCATTACTACAAACATTGTGTCCTAAACAGCGTAATATTTTTAATGTCTGTAGATCTTTAGCATTACTACAAACATTGTGCAGACTTGTAGCAATCTTAACTATTTCAGCAAATGATCTGTAGTTATCAACTTGGTCCAAAATGAATCAAATAGAAATACGATAGGCTGCTGAACACTGGAAATTGAATAAAAAATGCTAATATGCAGTAATCATGCAAAATATTTGAAACAAACTATAAGCAAGGTATCGCGTGTTTACCAGGATTTGAAAAGGATGCTGCTAGATGAATTTATTAAAACAAATGACATGCAGAATAGACCAAGTGTACTATGTATTAAAAGACACTATGTACAGGATATGATAAGGTGCCATGTATTGGGACAGATTGTGTACATAATATAACAAGGTGTTATGCATAAAGACAGACTATGTATAGAACTTAAGAAGGTGTTATGTATCAAAAGGAATATAATAAAGGTGTTATGTATTAAGGCACACGATGTATGGAATATAATAAAATGGTGCAAGTTTAATAATTTGTTGACACTTGTCTACAATTATAGCACTAGCTTTGTAGCATGTTTATTATATAGAGGCAAGGAGTTACACTCTTACTGATCTACTGATTGACTTTATTCCAACAAGTCAATAGTTTTGAATAAATGTTTAGGATCTATTAACAAATTGTAGCACTGACGTATATTTCTCCTTCAAATAAAGGAAATCCACATTCTTTGTATAAATTGTAAGCTTTCTAATCCCACGAGCAAACACGAGTGAGGCGATTGTTTGGGAGATTTATGATAAACGCATATGTGCACACAACTCACAAAAATTATTCATCAACGGCTGTCGCAAACCCTTGTACCGAAATCTCATCAAAAAATTTAACCATTTTTCAATGGAGTCCTTTAAGTATAATAACAATACAAAACACATATAAACCTACTTAAATATGTTACCAAGTCTTTATGATTTGTAGAAAATTTCCTAAACCTTACCCATCTGATCGGATTATACATAAATAGACAGATTAATTTGGCCTAAAATCGCGATTGAAACTTTGACAAGCTATTTTTAATCAAATTTAGACCGGTCAACGAATGCACATAAAGCCGATTATAAACATTATGTTACATAAACCATTATGTTGTTTGCATTTCACGAGAAAAAAGTGCACATTACACCAGTCTATGGCATTGTCCAATTGCTGAAGGTTTCTGTAATTAACGTAAAAGTACTGAACAATAATCGTTTCTTCTTTGCTGATTTTAAAGTAGGTAACTGACATTTTGGGCATTTATAATGAGTACTTTGGTATTCCAACTGATGTCCAAAGCAGTGAAAGTAAAGGAAATGACGCTGATATTTTTTTAACAATTTTTATAAGACTATTACAGTGTTTAATTATAAGAATAATTATTCGATTTTATAAGATTTAATTATAAGAATAATCATTCGAATTTACAAGATCGAAGTATATAGTGACCGATGTTGGGCAATATGTTACTGTTATTATTTTTTCTAAATAATTTTGTTAAATAGATTTTCTAAAAATCTAGATAAATATCCCAACTTCTTAATATTGGTTGCTATGACATTTTGAAATGTAAACAAAATTGTGCATTGGTTTTTTATTATTACTGTATTACTATATTAAAAATATTGGTTATTCTAATAATATCAGTGCATTTTACTTCTAATATTGCATTTCTCCTATTGCAGGGAAAAGATAAAAACGGGTAATCTTTTCCTTTCATTATTGCTGTTTGTTGTACATAATAACACCCAGTACAGTACAGCTACCATTGCAGCTACGATTGCAATTATCCTATTGCATTGCAGTGCCATTTGACTGCTAATATTGCATTTCTCAACCATCAGTGCCCTTTTTTTTCTCAATATCACTTTGATCGTGGGCTGTATGACAGGGGAATTTCTAGTTTTATCATTGCGGAGAACTAAAAATTCTGGCAATTCATTTCGCCAATGTTCAAAAGTATTTCAAAACATGTTATTGCATCTATTAAACTCTGACTTGCTGTACTGGAGTATTTACTTCCAATAAAGCTTCAACTTCTCTAATCGTAAAATACATATTTCTTCTGTTATACTGGTCATGTTATAATGAGAGAAATGTCGGTTATTTGAGTGCACAGCAAGGTATGGCTTCTCTAAATCTTAACTGTCAGATTTAATTACAATAATAACAATAAACTGCGTTTCGATCTTTCTAACACTAGCGCTGTACAAGCGCCATGATTAGCCAGTCAAGCACCAATCATTCTTCAGTATTTTCAGGATTTGGAAAACATTTTAACTATTTCTGTAGACTTTGATAGCATTTTAGAGGTAACCATGGAAATGGCTCGTTGGTGTTTTGAAAAAGGATATTATCTTTTTTAATTGAGTTTTTCCGGATGCAGATCCTTAGTCATTCAAAGACTTGCAAAGCCTTCAGTAATTGTGAAATGTTTTTACAACAGTGGAAAGGTGAACGATCATTGGATTTTTTAATTTCAGTTAAAGCTACACAGAGATTCGTTGTCCTTTTTTCCAGTATCTTTAACATCCATGTTTTATGTGTTCATGAAACAGCTCTTAGAAATAACAAAGTAAAAAAAAACTAATTATTTGAATTTTTTTTAAAGAAAAATTAATAATTTTGTGTTTTTGATAATGATTCAAATTTTTTAACATAACTCATAAATAACCTTTTACAATGGTAACAAATACAGCTAGGTTAGTTTTTTTTACTTCACTGCACTAATGACTGTGTTTAGCCCTTTTCCAGCAACCCTATAGTTTTTCAATAAGTTTCTTTTGACTAACCCAATGACTTAGTTTTAATCCAAACGGTTTCACAAAAAGAGAAAACGACTTATCGGCTCTGTTGTTAATTTCTTAGTGCACATACTAAATAGACATTTATTTCATAAATATAACATTATTTTATCAAAGACGTTTGTTGTTCACAATATGTCCTGTATTTTAGCTGTTATTACTCTTCAATTACTAAAATACTCCATGTTTTAGACTATTTATGAAGTAGAGTTTAGTAAACCATTTAGCCAGAGTTTTGCTTCATTGAGAATAGTTAATTGTTAATAGTAGTTGTTTGTTGACTGAAGGACAACTCTTAGTCTAGTTTTGTTTTATTAAAGAGCAAATGAACAAAGATGGTGAACATAACTGAAAACATCAAATCTATTCAAATTTGAAGAATACGTACATAACGATTCGATATCAAATTACAGATGATATCCATTACACAAAATGTACAAACCATCTGGTTTCTTTTTAATAGGACGTAAATGGCTCACAGGCCGAAGGCAATAGCAGAAATATACCACTCTGCATCATACATTGTCATAAACTGGCTACCAGAGGTTCATACTCTTTGCACTATGCATTGCACTATTAATAAAATTGGGTAAATGAACAGAAGGAGCAGGTACTACAATGAGCTCAGATGCTAGGCAGCTGGTCTCATGTAGGGCATTACCTTATTATTGATTTTATTTATTATGCAACAAACATGCTGCCATGTTAAATATAATGACTTTAATCTATTATTTTGCAACATTTAGTGATTCATTAGCTCATTGAACTTTTGAATGTCATATAATGACAGGATTTTTAAATTCGCTGCCCAATAAGTGCTAACGCAACAGGTACACTGCTCCGCTGCAGGACACAAAAATCACTACCTTTAAAGATAACCCTTTGAAATTTATGTTAATGAAACCCATAAAAAATATATCTCATTAGAGCTATAGCCAACAGTTTTTATGCTCTTGCTTTGTTGACGAGCAGTTGAAGTTTTGCTCTAGTGATAATCTGAAGAAGTGGTCTATATTCAAGTCTCGCTGATTTGTATGCATTATTTGCTGTTTGCACATACAAGTATTGGAAACTAAAGCATAGACAGCGCTACACCAAGTAATAGAAGTTTCATATATGCACTTTGCGAACACCATGCTAAAGATTTGTAATCAGCAAATATACATTTATGTAAGGTTCGAATAAAGTACTGCCTTTAAGTTTATGCACAACTCTGCTGAAGGCTATGTAGCATACTCATAATTAAGAAATGAAGTGCTTGTGAGATATTGCGGCAAAGCATAATTTTCAATTAGCAGGTGTTTGATAGGCTAAGATGTCAGCACACTACTGATCATTGTCTAGAATGAACAAGGAAATAAGTTTCACTTCATCAGTCAGCTGATTATCTTGAAATATGTAAGATATGGTAAAATACCACATGTCTAAGCTATGGCCACGCTGCCTAGCAACCTGTCAATAATGTCTTCACATATCATTAATAACATGTAAGATGGCAAGGTGACAAGCTCATAATCAGTGACTCTCAAGACAAATATGCATTCACTCATTTACTGGTCTAAATCCGTGCTCATGTGTAGAGTAGAGTTCCTTTCGCTAAATCTGCTAAAGTTTGTAGCTAAAGCAGTTATGATTTTATGACCAAAGTTCTTGCAAAAAAGACAAAGCAACTAGAAACTGACTTTTGCTATCTAGTTTTATTGGAGCTCAGCCTAACTTTTATATCGGCTACAAAGATTTTTGGTACAATTGCATGCCATCAGCCACAGCAAAAGATCACTTAGCTTATTGTTACAAAACACAATTTCAATCTTACGGTAACACTTTTCACTTATAAGATTGAACACAAACTGAATATTCTACCAAGTTAAATTTTAAAAGAACAAAACATTAACAATATGGGGATGATAACACAACCAAAATAATTTTTTTATAGCTGTCCCAAGTTAAGAAACACTTTATTTTTTTGAGTTTGCTAAATCTGTTTTGCCATGGTCACTAATTAAATATTTTTAAACTCATTTTCAACTTTTATTACTTTACACTAGCTAATACTAGTTTTATGCATTTATATATAAAATTAAACGTATATACAATTGTAATTTTATATTTAGTTTCTATTGAAACTCTAGAAGCCTAAAGATTGTTTGAACTCTTGCGTCTCATTAGCTCTTTCTCTGATGAAGTTAAGTTAGCATATGTTTAATATGTTTACAGCAACAGGTGCTTTCAAGTCTCTAATAACACTGATGTGAACACTTTATGAAACTCTAAGTCATGTGATAGATAACTACAAACATATAAAAACTGCTGCTATGGTTATAAAATCTAATCAATTATTTATATGAAAGTTAGTATACCCATCGAGATCACCTAAATGAGTTCATTAAAATCATCTATGTAAAGGATACACAGGTATTTTTATGACCAGCCTCATGCTTTTAACCACAGTATCTAGAAACATCTGACTTCCTGCTAACTGATTGGTTAAAGATGTACCAAATCATATATTTATCTACTTGACATACATATGGCTACAAAATATACCTGCATTATTATTTTGCCTGATTATTAACAGTTTTGACACAAGGTGGTTAAAAGGAAAAAGGTATTACTCAGACAAATTTAATTTATGCTGTGTGACTGTTTTGTTCAATGACAAAGGAGTTTACTATTTATGTCATATTTTGAAATCAAGAACATGTCAGCTTATGTTTCGTGTCTCGTTTCACCTCTGCGTCATCTTACTCTTGATTAGTTTTCAATAAACATTCTGCTGGTGCTCAAATGGCAGAAGTGATAACAAAACCACTAAAGTAAATGATATTGATGATTTTAAGAATATTTGAAACGCCCAAAAATTCTTCTTCTGCCCATTTTAAGGAACAGATTCTTCTAGCAGATGATAATCTATTTCAAGCTTCACCTTCTTCCATACACTTGAAAATTGTTAGTTTTATGTAGCAGGTTAATAAAACATGATTATTTCTTGCACACAATTTCACTACTCATATTGGTTGTACAGTATTGCTTATTCTTTCTATTTGCAAAATTTTTGTTTAGAATATGGACTTGATAATGAGCATTTGGTAGATGGTTTATGTGTTCTTATGTTACTTTCAATGAAAAAAACAGTTTCATATTACAAATAAATCAAAATACAAACATGCTCTAGTAATGAATTAAGCTCGCATTGCAAAGAACTTAATTACCAGAAATGTTGAGACACACTTTCAAAGTCATAAATGAACAAAAATATAATATATTGTAAGAGTAGAGTCTAATAACTTGTAAATTTTAATATAGCATCAAGCTTACATGTACACTTTTTAATACCTCTGAACACGCAAGTATCATTTTAATAAATTAACATCATTTTATTTAGCAAAATATGTTGTCACTATGGTAAGATGTAAGAATTTTTTAAATCAAAACAGTTAAATGCAGTAATGCAATTATGACAAAAGAACTTGCTGTAAAATATAATTCTTGGTAAAAATTAAACTTTATGGTCAGTCAATTGAGATTAATCTATAAATAGATTTTTATTTTACAAGATAAGCTAACATTTAGCTATAAGACAGTAGTATTGGTTCGCTCAGAAATACTAAAAAAGATATTCGCAATTTCTGCTGACTTGCAGTAATTCAATTCCCTTTCTAGTAGACATGTACAAAACTGAAGTGAGCTCATCAACTATTTAAACTAGTTGATATGTTGTTGTTTATACATGTATGTTAGTTCTTATTATTGTAATTATAGTGTTCTTATTTATATGTTGTTATTATATTGTTGTTATTATAGTTGTTTGTAGTAATATTCTTAGTACTACATACTAGTGACTATAACAGTAGAATGTATGCTATCATGAGCATGGAACTTTAGTTTAAAAGTGCCATCAGCTAATCAGAAACAAAAACTGCTTATATATATCTTTGTTTTGTTTATTTGTTTGCTGTAGTTGTTTGAAAATTAGTAGAATAAAAGAATAAAAACTAGATATTAAATTTGTGTTTTTTATCCAGGCAGTGTCAAGTATGTTTGTTTCTAACTATAAAAACATTTACCTATAGTGTCTGGCTTATCTGTCTGTTGACATATATAGAGGTATATCATAGCTTGATGTTAGCTTTATTAAACTCTAACATACATTTCAATCAGGTGAGATCGGTTAGGCTAAGCCATTGTCCAATAACTGAGCATCAATTCTGAACAAACGAAGAAGCAAATGTTACCTAATCTACCAATGCAATAAATCTTTTTCAGCTTGAAAGCATTTAAACTGATGAGAACTGGTGGTAACGAAGAAGGGTTGCTTAGCAGCCGTAAAAGAATGTTATAACGGTGTTAGATATTTTAAGACAGTTGACAAATTGATGATCATAACTTACAGGATTATGTGACAGTGCATCTAAGTCAGTTACAAGTCTATCTACACAGTTTATTAATAGCGTTAAACATAAGGATGATTGCGCAAAATGTACAAACCATTAGGTTTCCTCTCCGTTGTAAAAAAGTGGCTCACAAGCAGAAAGTCATAGCAGAAATATACCACTCTGCATTATAAATTGTCATCAACTGGCTACTAGAGGTTCATACTCTTTGCACTATGTATTGCGCTATAGGAGTAAAACTAGACAAATGAACAGAAGGAGCAGGTACTATGATGAGCCCAGGTGTTAGGGAGCTTGTCTCATGTAAGGCATCAACTTATTAGAGATTTTATTTATTAGGCAGTAAATGCGCTGCCATGTTAAATATAATAACTTTAATCTATTTTTTGCAACAATAGGGAAGTCATTAGCTCATTGAACTTTTGAATGTCAAATAATGACAGGATTTTCCATAGATATATATATATACCTATATATAGGTTTATATATCTATGGGATTTTCAAATTCGCTGCTCAATAAGTCCTAAGGCAGCAGGTACACTGCTTTGTTGCAGAACACAAAAACCTCTGCCTTAAAAGTTGACCTTTTGTAATTTATGTTAATGAAAACCATAAAAACTATCTCATTAGAGTTATGGCTATCAGTTTTAATGATCTTGCTTTGTTGAAGAACAATTGAAGTTTTGCTCTAATGATAAGCTGAGGAAGTTGTCTATATCTAAGTCTTACTGAATTGTATGTATTATTTGCTGTTTATACATACAAGTCCTATGAACTGAAGCATTATGATAGACAGCACTACACCAAAAAATAGACATTGATTAGGAAGAATTTTAATCAGCAAGTATCTATGAAGTTCTTTAAAGTGCTGTAGTTAGGTTTGTGCTTAGTTTTGTTGAAAGCTATCCTGCATACTCGTAATTAAGAAATGAAGTGCAAACTCATTATGCAAGAACATACTGTAATTTTCAATTGGCAGGCAACTGATAGGCTAAAATTTCAACCAATTACTGACTAATGTTTTGAGTGGACAAGAAAATAGTTTTCGCTTCAGCCATAGATGTTGTTTCTTTTGAAGTATGTAAGATATAGTAAAATATCACATATGTCTAAGCTACGGCAACGCTGCCTAGCAACCTGTCAATAATGTTTTCACATATCATTAATATCATGCAAGATGGCAAGGTGACAAGCTCATAATCAGTGACTTTCAAGATAAATATGCATTCACTCATTTATTGGCTTAAATCCATGCTCATGTGTAGAGTAGAGTTCTTTTCGCTAAACCTGTTAAGCAGACAAAGTTTGTAGCTAAATCAGTTATGCAATTATGACCACAATTCTTGCAAAGAAAAACAAGACAACTAGAAACTGACTTTCGTCATTTAATTTTCTTGGAGCTCCGTCTAACTTTTATATCAACTGCAAACTGCAACTGCATGCCACCAGCCATAACAAATATAACGTGGCCTAATATTACAAGACACTTACATTTCATATCTTAAGCTAAAACTTTGTACTTACATGGCTGACCAAAAAGCTGAATATCCCATCAGGTCATATTTTGAGTGAACAAAACAGTTACAATTTGGTGATGATAACACAAACAAGTTAACTCTATTTTTATAGCCGTCGTAGTTTAGAAAATACTCAAAAAATTTTGAGTTTACTAAGTCCGTTTGGCCAAGATCACTAATTAAATATTTTTAAACCCATTTTCAACTTCTATTACTTTACGCTGGCTAATACTAAGACTATACGAATGTTTTGTAGAAACTCTAAAGGCCTACATATTGTTCCAATTCTTGCGTCTCATTGACTCATTAACTCTTTTTTGATGTAGTTAGCACCTGTCTAAAACGTGTACGGCAACAGGTGCTTTCAAGTTTCTAATAACACTGAGGTGAACACTTTATGAAACCCCAAGTCATGTGATAGATAACTACAAGCATATACAAACTGTGATTATATTTATAAAATCCAGTCAATTATTTATATGAAAGTTAATATACCCATCAAGATCACCTAAATGAGTTCAGTAGAAACATTTACACCAAACATTCGTATCAGGATTTACAGATGTTTATATGGTTATCTTCATGTTTTAAACCACAGCCAGTATCTAGAAACTTCTGACTTCATGCTCACTGATTGGTTAAAAATTTACCCAATGATATATTCATCTACTTGACATACATATGATACAAAAAAGACCTGTATTATTATTTTGTTTGAGTATTAACAGTTTTGTCACAGGAAGGCTAAAAAGAAAAAGGTATTACTCAGTCAAATTAACTTTATGCTGTGTGACTGCTTTGTTCAATGACAAAGTAGTTTACTATTTATGTCATATTTTAAAATCAAAAACACGTCAGATTACTTTTGATTGGTTTTCAAGAAACATTCATCTAGTGCCCAAATGACAGAAGCAATACCAAAACTGTAAAGTAAGTGATGTATATGATTATAAGAATATTCAAGCACCAAAAAATTGCTCGCTTGCCTCATTTTAATGAACAGATTCTTTTGACAGAAAATAATCTATTCCAAGCTTCACCTTCTTCCATACACTTGAATATTGTTAGTTTTATGTAGTAATTTCATAAAATGTGATTAGTTTTTGCACACATTTTTACGACTCATATTCCATGTACAGTATTGCTTACTCTTTCCATCTGCACAATTTCTGCTTAGAATGTGGACTTAAGAATGAGCTTTTGGTAGATTTTTTATGCGTTCTTATATTAATTTCAATGAAAAACTGCTTCATAATATAAATAAATCGCAATACAAACTTGATCTAGGAATTAATTACGTTGACAAGTTACAAAGTTCTAAATTACCAAAAATCTTGAAGTACAAATTCAAAGTAAAAAAAAATAATATGTCATAAGAGTAGAGCCTAAGAACCTATAAATTTTAATACAGCACCAAGCTATCACTTATTCATACATCTGAACACGCAAGCATCACTTCAGTAAAATGAGCATTGTTTTAATTACAAAATGTTGCCACCAAGGTAGGGTGTAAGAATTCTTTAAATCGAATCAGTTAATTGCAGTAATGTAGTTATGACAAAAGAACTTGCTGTGGAATATAATTCTTTGTAAAAATTAAACTTCATGGTCAGTCAATTGAGATTAATCTATAAATAGATTTTTATTTTACAAGAGCAGCTAGCATTTAGCTTCCTGGCCGCAAGCGCTCAGTAGCAAAAGGGTTAAGACAGTAATATAGGATCTCTCAAAAATACTAAACAAGGTATTAGCGTTTTCTGCTGACTTACAGTAACTCAATTTCTTTTCTAATAGACATGTATGGAACTGAAGTGAGCTCATCCATTATTTAAACTAGTTGATATGTTGTTGTTTATATGTTAGTTCTTACTATTCTTATTATAGTTTTTATTATCTAAATGTTGTTCTTATCTTGTTTTTATTACAGGCGTTTAAAGTTTTATTTACCTCAGTACTATTATGAGCATGAAACCCTAGGTTAAGCGCCATCAGCCAATCAGAGACAAAAACTGCTTATATATATATCTTTGTTTTGTTAATTTGTTTGCTGTAGTTGTTTGAAAATTAGTAGAATAAAAGAATAAAAAATAGATATTAAATTTGTGTTTTTTATCTAGGCATTGTCGATTATGTTCGCTTGCATCTATAAAAACATTTACTAATAATGTCTGGCTTATGTGTCTGTTACATATATAGAGGTATATCATAGCTTAGTGTTAGCTTTATTAAACTATAACACACATTTAAATTAGGTGAGATCGGATAGGCTAAGCCATTGTCCAATAACTGAGCATCATTTTTGAACAAACCAGGAAGCAGATGTTACTTAATCCACCAATGCAGTAAATTTTCTTCAGCCTAAAAGCAAATAAACTGATGATATCTGGTGGTAACGAGGAAGGGTTGCTTAGCAACCTCAAAAGAATGTCATAATAGTGTTAGATATTATAAAAAAGTTGACAAATTGATGATCATAACTTATAAGATTATGTGGAACTGCATCAAGTTTAGTTACAAGACTATTGACACAGTTTATTATTAGCGTTAAGATAAAATGAAGTAACTGTCAAAAGTTTAGCAAATTTTTATATACAAAAAAGAGTAGAGAATATTGCAACAAACAGATACATTTCAACATTTGACTCATTGTCTGCAGTAATTTTTAACTCTGCATTAATATTTAAATTCTAATAAACGTATCTATATATATATATAAATATAATGTAAAATCGAATCAGAAACTATATATATATATATATATATATATATATATATATATATATATATATATATATATATATATATATATATATATATTGGGTAATAAATGTTACAACGATAGGTGAAGCGATAATGGTTTATCCTACAGTGTCATAACCTAGTAAACAATCTCAGTCAACAATCTCAGAAGAGCAAAGCTTTCACCAACATTATTAGAAAATACAAAATTCCCCAGAAAACTATGAAATTCTTGTGAGATTCAACACTCTCTGTGTTCTTTCTGTGATTGCTGATGTGTTATCCATGTTTAACTTTCTAAGACTGTAGTAGCGAGTCCAGTAAATCAACAAGAAGTTTACAATTATTATCGGAAAATTATGATATTGTTCATTGACATAGTTCCTGATTCGATTTTACATTTTGCCTCACATAGTTAATTTATCCTGCTTGAGTAATTTTACACAAGAGTAATCAATTATTGAAATATCAGAATGCTAATTGCATAAAGAAACTAAATTTCTCCGCATGTCAAAATGGATATATAGAGGTAAATTCAACGGAGTGCTGTGGCCATGTTGTGGTTACAAGGGCTAGTTTCAAAAGTATAGACATTTGAATATTAATTGTTTGTCGCTTTGAACAACAACAAACTATACTAATTACAGTTCTTATTTGCTGTATATAAGTTTAGTTGCATTTTCAAACTAGATGAAAAAATTACATAAACAGTTCATTTTACTGATACAATTTTTTCTTTCAACTTTTTGACAATTTTAATGTTTCAACCTTTTCAAGTGACCTTCTATGCCTGTAATAAGCTGGCTTTCGCAGAATTAAAAATCAAACTAAACACTAAATTCTAAATTCACTAAAATTTACAAAGTTATAACTCAAACTACCAACTACCAACAAACCCTTAATAATGTTGTTTACTATCTTCATTATCTTTGATAGCGTTATTTATGCTATTAAACATAAACTGAATATCACAAAATAATAGTTTCATAATTGTTGAGTGAAAGTTTTAATGGTTTTAAAAAAAGATTTCTCAGAGTTTATATTTTAATGTAGAATTAAAATTAACTGTGGATAAAGAGCTGCATCTGCAATTTATCTATTTGTTAGAATGTTTCCTACTATCTTTTTTACATAAAGATTAGTTAGGCATTATTTTGAGGTTGCTAAGCAACCCCTTCCTCGTTACCACTCGATATCATCAGTTTATTTTCTTTTATGCTGAAAGAGATTTACTGCATTGAAAAATTAAGTAACATTTGCTTCCTTTTTTGTTCAAAAATGATGCTCAGTTATTGGATAATGGCTTAGCCTATCCAATCTCACCTAATTGAAATGTATGTTAGAGTTTAATAAAGCTAATATCAAGCTGTGATATACCTCTATATATGTAACAGACACATATGCCAGACATTATTGGTAAATGATTTTTTTTATAGATAGAAGCAAAGATATTCAACACTGCCTGGATAAAAAGCACAAATTTAATATCTAGTTTTTACCCTTTTATTTTAGAAAAAATTATTTCAGACAGATACAACAAAGAAATAAACAAAAAAAGGCATGAATAGGCAGTCTTTGTTTCCAATTGGCTGATTGAAACTTTTAAACTAGAGTTCCATGCTCATAATAGCATACAGTCCACTGTTTTTAGTCACTAGTATATAGTACTAAGGTGAATATTACTACAAACAAATGTAATAACAACAAGATAATAACAACATAAAGATAAGAGCAACTATAATAACAATAAGAACTAACATATTAACAACAACATATCAACTAGTTTGAATAGTTGATGAGCTCACTTCAGTTTTGTACATGTCTATTAGAAAGGGAATTGAATTATTGCAAGTTAGCAGAAAATGATGATATCTTTTTAGCATTTCTGAGAGAGCCAGCAGTACTGTCTTATAGTTTAATATTAGTTGCTCTTGTAAAATAAAAATCTTTTGATAGATAAACTTCAATTGACTGGCCATAAAATTAAACTTTTACAAAGTATTATATTTCACAGCAATTTTTTTGTCATAACTGTATTTAATTATTAGATTTAAAGAATTCTTACACCCTTTTTATCATAGTGACAGCATTTGTTAATGAAAATGAAGCTAATTTTGGTAAAATGATGCTTGTGTGTTCAGATGTATAAATAAGTGAAAGCTTGGTGCTATATCAAAATGTATAAGTTCTTAGGCTTTACTCTTATGACATTTTATAATCTTGTCTATTTATGACTTTGAAGGGATGTTTCAACCTTTCTGGTAATTTAGAACTTTGCAATGTAAACTTAATTCAATCGTAGAGCAAATTTGTATTGCGATTTATTTGTATTATGAAACAGTTTTTTTTTATTGAAATTAATATAAGAACACATAAAAAATCTACCAAACGCTTATTATCAAGTCCATATCCTAAACAAAAATTATGTAAATAGAAATAGTAAGCAATACTGTACATGCAATAAGAGTAGTAAAAGTGTGTGCAAGAAATAATCATATTTTATTAACCTGCTACATAAAAACAATATTCGAGAGTATGGAAGAAGGTGAAGCTTGAAATAGAATATTGTCAGCCAAAAAAATCTGTTCATTAAAATGAGACAAGCGAGGAATTTTTGGTGTTTGAATATTCTTATAATCATATACATCACTTACATGTACTTTAGAGTTTTGGTATTGCTTCTGTCATTTGAGCACTAGATGAATGTTTCTTGAAAACCAATCAAAAGTAATCTGACGTTTTCTTGATTTCAAAACATGACATAAATAGTCAACTACTTTGTCATTGAACAAAGCAGTCACACAGCATAGATTTAATTTTTCTGAGTAATACTTTTTTTCCTTATAGCCTTCCTGTGACAAAACTGCTAATAATAAAAAATAAAGAATACAAGTACTTATATTTTGTATCATATGTATGTCAAGTAGATGAATATATCATTGGCTACATTGTTAACCAATCAGTGAGCATGAAGTCATAAGTTTCCAGATACTGACTGTGGTTTAAAACGCTAAACTGGCCATAAAAAAACACTTGTGGATCCTGATAGGTGCTTTTAATGAACTCATTTAGGTGATCTTGATGGGTATACTAACTTTCATATAAATCATTGATTAGATTTTATAACCATAGCAGCAGTTTTTATATGCTTGTAGTTATCTATCGCATGACTTGGAGTTTCATAAAGTGTTCACCACAGTGTTATTAGAAACTTGAAAGCACCTGTTGCCGTACACGTTTTAGACAGAATCAAAAAAGAGTTAATGAGTCAATGAGACGCAAGAATTGGAACAATATTTAGACCTCTAGAGTTCCAACAAAAAAATTCGTATAGACTTAGTATTAGCTAGTGTAAAGTAATAGAAGTTGAAAATGGGTTTAAAAACAATTAATTAGTGATCTTGGCCAAACAGACTTAGTAAACTCAAAATTTTTTGAGTATTTTCTAAACTACGACGGCTATAAAAATAGAGTTAACTCGTTTGTGTTATCATCTCCAAATTGTAACTGTTTTGTTCACTCAAAATATGACCTGGTGGGATATTCAGCTTTTTGGTCAGCCATGTAAGTAGAAAGTGTTAGCTTAAGATGTGAAATGTAAGTGTCTTGTAATAATAAGCCACGTTATATTTGTTATGGCTGGTGGAATGCAGTTGCAATATGCAGTAGATATAAAAGTTAGACGGAGCTCCAAGAAAATTAGATGACAAAAGTCAGTTTCTAGTTGCCTTGTCTTTCTTTGCAAGAATTGTGGTCATAATTGCATAACTGATTTAGCTACAAACTTTGACTGCTAAACAGATTTAGCGAAAGAAACTTTACACATGAGCAGGCCAATAAATGAGTGAATGCATATTTGTCTTAAGAGTCACTGGTTATGAGCTTGTCACCTTGCCATCTTGCATGATATTAATGATATGTGAAAACATTATTGACAGGTTGCTAGGCAGCATTGCCATAGCTTAGACATATGTGGTATTTTACTATATCTTACATACTTCAAAAGAAACAACATCTATGGCTGAAGCGAAAACTATTTTCTTGTCCACTCAAAACATTAGTCAGTAATTGGTTGAAACTTTAGCCTATCAGTTGCCTGCCAATTGAAAATTACAGTATGTTTTTGCATAATAAGTTTGCACTTCATTTCTTAATTACGAGTATGCTAAATATCCTTCAACAAAACTGTGCACAAGCCTAACTACAGCACTTTAAAGAATTTCATAGATATTTGTTGATTAAAATTCTTTTTAATTAAATTTTTATCATTTGGTGTAGTGCTGTCTATGCTTCAGTTCACAGAAATTAGATGTATAAACAGCAAATAATACATACAATTCAGTAAGACTTGGATATAGACAACTTCCTCAGTATATCACTAGAACAAAACTTCAATTGCTCTTCAACAAAGCAAGAGCATTAAAACTGATAGCCATAACTCTAATGAGATATTTTTTATGGTTTTCATTAACATAAATTTCAAAGGGTTATCTTTAAAGGCAGAGGTTTTTGTGTCCTGCAACAGAGCAGTGTACCTGCTGCCTTAGCACTTATTGGGCAGCGAATTTAAAAATCCTGTCATTATATGACATTCAACAGTTCAATGAGCTAATGATTCCCTAAATGTTGCAAAATAAAAGATTAAAGTTATTATATTTAACATGGCAGCATGTTTGTTGTGTAATAAATAAAACTACATGTTCTAATAAGGTGATGCCCTACATGAGACAAGCCCCCTAACACTTAGGCTCATCGTAGTACATACTCCTTCGGCCTATTTGCCCAGTTTTACTCATAGCGCAATGCTTAGTGCAGAGTATGAACCTCTAGCAGCCAGTTAATGACAATTTATGATGCAGAGCAGTATATTTCTGCTATGGCTTTCTGCTTGTGAGCCATTTGTGTACTATAGAGAGGAAACCAAATGGTTTGTACATTTTGTGTAATGGAGATCATTTGTAATTTGATATCGAGTCATTGTGTACATATTCTTTGAATTTGAATAGATTTCTTGTACCACGACAAAATACGAGCGAGGCGAGTGTTTGTGAGCTTTATGATAAATGCATATGTGCACACAATTCCTAAAAATTATCCACCGACGGCCATACCCAAACCCTTGTACCGAAATCCAATCAAAAAATTTAACCATTTTACTATGGAGTCGTTCAAGTATAATAATGATACAACACCCATATAAACCTATTTAAATATATTACCAAATCTTTGAAAAGTGCTGACAATATCCTAAAACTTACCCATATGATCGGATTATACATAACTAAAAAGATTAATTTGGCCTAAAACCGCCATTAAAACCTGACAAGCCTTTTTAATCAAAATTAAGACCAGCCAATAAAGCGCCCATAAAGCCATCAACAGATAGTAGAACCATAAAGCCATCGACAGATAGTATATAGAACCATAAAGCCATGCGACAGATAGTAGAACCATAAAGCCATGCGCATTTAATGAGAAAAGCGTGCACATTTCACCAGTCTGTGGCTGAAATTACCACTGGAATATCGTTTGTTGCTCTCTCTTCTCGAAAGAGTATAGTTCATATTGGAAAAAGTTTGTTTCCTGTTACAGCGGTAAAATATTGAGAATAGTAACTTTAAGATCTTGAGATTAGATTTTACTGAATGATACCTTTTCCTATTATTAGGGAAACTGAAAAATTTGCATACCTTCAGTAAAATCCAATTTCAAGATCTTAAAGTTACTATTCATCGGCTCACACAAACCAACTCTCAATATTTTACCGTTGTAACAGGAAACAAACTTTTTTCAATATGAACTATACTCTTCCCTCTCTCGAGTTCAAAAGATTAATGACTTACTTGTTAACAACTTCGCTAGGGAGCGCATCACTCGATTAGCTATCAATGACCAAATCCTACAACGTAAAAGAGAGGAGACTAGACTGCGCAACCTTTAACAGAACACTGCACTTATCTAACAAAACTATTTCTATTATTTTCTATATGAAATTTTTCTAAACACTTTATATGTCTCCTTTTCTATATTTCTATTATTATATATTTCCTTTGTTATTAGTTCGTATACAAAATACTTTACATATACTTATATAGGGCCTACATATAAATCTATTTACAACATTATTCTATATCGTATACCATTATTCCATTTCTATTACTTTATATACAACTTTACATTCTCCATATACTTTCCATTCCCAACATGTCTAACATCTTTCTATACTTACACTTCACCTCTAAAATAAAACTTTTTCACCTTTATATATCTACTAGCTGCATTACCCGCCTACAGGAACAGATTCACGCACAGCATAAGGTTTATTGAGAGTTGTCTTTCATACAACTCTAAATATGCAGTCTGAAATTGTTGCCCTGATGTATTATTATGTAAATTGTCTACTGAAATTGTTCCCCTGAATATGCATACACATATTACATGTCAATAATGTTGGGGAGAATAATGGAAAACTGCAATGTGTTTTACAGCTAGATGTGTGTAAAATCTAGTAAATATTTTAGATTCATGCGTCTAGATTCATGTGTCCGTCCATTTTCGTCTATATTTGCAGTTGACAATCGAGCACTTCTGCCGCCGAGCCCCCGCCTTAGCTGACCAGTCTTTACTCGCCTTGCAGTTGACAATCGCGCTCTTGCACTCGCTTCGCAATCAATCGCTTCGCACGCGCAATCAATCGGCCCGCACCGCCTCGCAATCTATAGGCCCGCACCCGCCTCGCAATCCATCGCCGCGCAATCAATCGCCTAGCACTCAATCGCTTCGCAATCAATCGTCTCGCACTCGCCCACTCATTCATCCGGAAAACCGCGCCTAGATACTCTCGCTGCACTTGGGCGAAAAAGGTCTCCCGCGCATCCCCGAGTGACGCAACGGCCCCAAACCGCTAGCTGCATTACCCGTCCACGGGAAAAGATTCATGTACAGCAAGAGGTTTATTGAGAGTTGTCTTTCGTACTGTAAAACAACTCCAAATATGCAGTCTACTGAAATTTGTTGCCCCGATCACACTATGCATACACATATGCAGTCATATATGTCAATAATGTTGGGGAGAACAATGGAAATCTGCAATATGTTTTACAGCTAGTCTACAATGCATCAGTCTCAAACCACTCAAATCAGCGTTGCCCTATTTGTGTACAGAGAACTGATAATGAAATTGACATTGCTAGGCAAACTGAAGTGCTTCAAACTGGCAGTATTGAAAAGTTTTGCATTTTCTAAAAATTATACAAAATATTTTGCTATCGCCAGCATTTGTTAAATGGAGACTACATGCTTAAAACACACTAATTATAGCTCACCAGTTTTTCATCTATAGTCTGTGTTTTGACATGGTATATACAAACAGTAATGAGGTTGTGCCGATAAAATTTATATGTATAACAGCACAGCCAGTATGATGTCAAGGCAGATACAGCATTAACACCTTACAATAATAAAACATAACGCCAACACGATAGCCTTTTTATGAAATACAATAAGGAAAACGAATGCATGAAAATATATATACACTGAAAGATATTTTAGAAAATGCTGCATGTGGTATAGCAGAACATGAAGAACATAGCATGACATAACAATAACACAATGTTAGTTCGACGCAACACTTGCGGATAAACAACATTTTTTGTTTTTCTGTCGGGTGTATGAACAAACAGTTTTCAGCTTGTGCCTACTTTTGAGCAGGCGATGTATAGCTGGTCATGGCTAAAGCAGGGTGACAGTAAGTCGATACCGGCTGCTCTCTTTTTTTTCACCATCGCTTAGCGCAACCCTCAGAGTACTCGTGCAAGTTATGTAGTAGTAAGTTACAGTAGGCCTACTCGTAGCTGGAAAAAAAATTAGTAACTCAGCTGCTGAAGGAAATGAACTTGTCCAACTATCATGAACAGTGGCAAATCCAACGTTATTAAGTAGTTGAGGTGTGGCAATTCATAGGCAATACAACATTGAATAAAAAGTACTAACCTTTTCGATGTAGAAACTTAGTAGGTAACACGCAGTAGCAGTACCCGTGCAAGTTCTGTAGTAGCTGTAGTTCTGTAGCACTCGTAGCTGGAAAAAAGCAAAAGTAACTCAGAAGGAAATGAACATGTTTACTATCACAAACAGTGGCAAATCCAACTTTTTCAAGCCTTTCACCGAAGTAGACTCATTTATGCGTTTTCTATGGTCGACTACCGTAGACAAATTTTTGTGACTTTCCCAGCAATTGCTAGTAACTGAATTTTATTATTCGTTGATAACATAACCAGTGATCTTTAAGAATTTTATGGTAGTGACAATGTTAACTCTATTACGTCTACCAATAGAGTTAACCCTACGCATGCGCGCATTGCGTGTTTCGTTTTCTATTTAGCTTACAGCTACGGGTGGATCGTGCTAAGCTATAAATTTTTTGCTGCGTTCAGAGGTTTTTACAAATATTCATAGATTTGGAGGCCTTTGATGAACCAACAATTAAATTTATGGTAAGTAATGAGTTTTTTCAAAACCATTTACTAAATTAGTTGAATTTTACTTTGGTTCTTCGGTAAAACACAATATTTATTTTTTCCTTCCCTACCGCTTCATTATTTGTTGCAGTGTGAGAGAGAGATTTTTCATCATACACGCAAGCACAATGACTGCAAGGGTGGTATATGTCATTCTTAGAAGATCACCAATCATTCAGGGAGGTCTGGAAATTGAGGTAGAAGTGACCGCAGCTACTTACGAGGAGAATATATCTGTTTAAAAAAAGGAACAAAAACGCCTTTACGAGCACAAATCTTTGGTCAACCGGCAGAACTTTGCAATAGTAAGCCACGAAGAGAGTTCTGAGGATAACTTCTTTACCAGCCATGTAGTAGCGAGAGAATCGCCTTTAACATCTACCCAAGACAGTGACAGCGATATAGAGCTGCTATTACCAAAATAACTAGTCAGAGAGCACCATTACACGCTAGTATTCACTTATCAAGAGTATCAGTTTAATTTTATTGCTCTAGACAACCGCCATATAGACTAAACTGTTTATATTTACTCCATTCATCGTTTGTAAAAATTTTATTTGTATTTGAAATATTTTATTTGTACACTCAAGTTTGTAATAAAATGTAATACATCTATACATAAAATAAAATATATAATTTAATCATGTTTGCTGCAGCGATATCAAGGAGTTGTTGTCAATGAAGGGGTCTAGGTTGACTGGTTGCTTTCCTGCCAATATTCCTGCCTTGATGAATATTACTACTTGTCTCTTGTTTTCGTAATTGGAGTATGTTGTTTTATTCTCAATCTGCAGTAAACACAAAAAAGAAAAAATATTAATAAGTGTTAAGGAAGTAAAAAAACAATAGCTGAAGTATTTAATGAAAGCAATCAGTTTTTAAACAAAAGAATTAACTAATGCAGTTAATTATGGAAAAACGTACCTGCACTGCAAATCAAATACATACCATAATGTCCAGATCAAAATCATGATCGTCCTTGACTTCGGTATTAGAGGTTGATGGAGTTGATTTCAATGTAAAAAGACTAGGAGAGTTTTTTTGCGATGACGAAGCCATGCCGAATAACTTGTGAAAACCTTGAATAATTTTGTAAAGTTTGATGCAATGGCAATAAAACTCGAACCCCGGCGATGATTTTAAAGAAGTTTTGGAACTCGGCTACGTTTAGTACTTTTGCCTAGCGGCTATTTTTGCGATGACGCCATTCTGCATATCTTGTGACAACCTTGAATAATTTTGTAAAGAAATGTGATGCATTGGCAATGGTGTTAGCTCAAAGCCCAGGCAATGATTTTAAAAATGTTTTGGAACTCAACTACGTTTAGTATTTATACTAAAAACTAGCCTAGCAGCAAGTTTTTAATTTGATGCAGTAGTTATTCTCCCTTGTGATTAAAAATAGAACTAATTATTTATGGAATTTAATAATTCGCGGAATTGACTGCTCGTGAAATCGTGAATTTTTATAACCAATGATTATTTTCATCCTGTAGGGTATGTATAGAGGCGTGTAGTAACCGCAGATTCCCGTTAATGCGCCCTCGATACCTAGTAGCGGCTAATAGCCCGAAAAGTATGATACTCTATAAGGCGGACACTCAATCACACACGCACGCAAACAGACAGCGATTGCCGTTTATATAGTAGATTTACTACTCATTAATTTGTTTAATGAGTATTAAATTTTATTTAATTCACTACTAATATTTACTACTATTTTAATTTTACTACTTACTCATATTAATTAAGTTTGCTTTGTATGACCAAATCGAAAAAAAAAGACCGCTCTATAATCTATATACAGTGAAACTCAGATAACTCGCCCTCGGATAACTCGAAAACAAGGTTAACTCAACGTATTTGTTTGGTCTGTTCCCACGCAATGATAAATGGCTTTAGATAACTCGACCGAAACTTCGTTAACTCGAACAGTTTTTTGCCAAACGGCTACCGAGACGGTTGTTACTATCGCTTTAGAATATCACTTTATTCCAAGCCATAGAGATAAACATCAACTTTTAGTAGTTTTTAGGCTTCGTTATTACCAACATCGGCAAAATATTTTCATTAACGACTTTTCTAAAGGTTTGCAAAAATCAAATTTTACCAAACATCCGTGATAACCCTCTGAAAGCACAAAAATCGAGGTAAAATTCGGATTAATTTAAAGTAAAATCGGCAAAATTGATAATGGGTTTTTAATAGTAAAGCAGTTTTGTAATAACTGACTTATTGCAAAATTGATCTTGGTTAAAACGTTCGGTAGAAAAATACGTATGTATTTTTTCTGAGCGTTTTAACCGCGATCAAGTTTTGCCAATTTTAGTCTGAAAACTTCCTGGCAGTCACATCACCTAAAACAGCAAACAAATCTCGAGTGATAGAAAAATATCTATACTTTCTGATTAAAAATATTTAAAACTTCACACGAGAGACCCTTTAACTTGCAACAAGCAATCTATGCTTTTGATTTATATATAGTTGGTATATGTACACATATCTACTGATAAATACGTGCACTTATGACTGTCCTGATAGCTTGAACGCTCTAATAACTCGAACACTTCTGCTCGGTCCCTTAAAGTTTGAGTTATCCGAGTTTCACTGTATACTACTCATATTCGGGAGTTATCGACAACTTGACATATCGAGAAGACAACTCCAAAAGATACAATATTATTAGCATATCAGTATTTATCGTCTAGCCTGGGCATGGCTCTCGTGGGGGATTGGGAGAGAGAGCCTGGGATACATAGCGAAAAAAAGGTAAGATAACTTCTGCAAAACACACGACATATGTTACATATGACGCTCAGACTGATACTAATGGAAGCGTGTCGTTAGATTCAGATCTCACGATGTATTAGATGTGGCGCGTTTAAAAGCCTATTGTCACAGTCACGTGACTTGATCTAGTAAAAAGCCTTATATTTTTGATAGGCTGGGTGGTTACGTAACACCCCGTTTGATAATAAAACGATAAGAACCATAGGTTACTATTCTCTTGTGTTTTCACGTTAGCAGTTTCATTTCCTATACTGATAAAAAATGGAGCGATTCAAAAATTACTATCAAAGCTAGGCATAGTCACACTGTGACCAGAACAGTTTCAAGCTTTACAACATATTAACGCAGGTTTTGACCAATTTATAGTTCTTCCTACTGGCTTCGAAAAGAGTATTTGCTGTCACATGGCACCGTTTTGCAGTGGTAGGTCCAAGTTGTTCATAATAACTGTTGTGAGTAATCATAATACTCGCGAGTAAAATAAAACTGAGATAACTTTTTACTAGATAAACTTTTCTTTACTAGCAGCGTGCGATTCATTTTTGTTGTTCTATTGCTATTCATTTGCTATGTTTGTATTGTTATTGTGAATTTTTTTTATTAAATCAATTTAATTTTTTATTATAATTAAATCAAAGCATAATGAATTGAGCATATGAAATAATATAACTCTCGTGGTTGATTTATTATGCAACCAACACTTCATACTTACTAACCAGCGTTTGTTTGCTGCCAATTCAGATTAAAAATAATACATAATACTGGCGTAGATCATAAATAAGACCGTCACATGATACTCCTTCGGAAATAACGATTGTGATATTAGCGACTTCAGAAGTCGACTTTTAGAGTTGTCTTTCCCGCGTGTTGCTATGTGTCCCAGGCTTTCTCCCAATCCCCCATGAGAGCCATGCCCAGGCTCATTTATCATCCATCCTTACGATGAATAGTAGGTTATGTATGGAGGCGTGTACTAATTGGAGATTCCTGTTAATGCGCCCTAGCGGTGAAAGAAAAAAACCACAGAATAGCCGCGCCCTTATATAAGCCACATGGCTCACAAACCATTAGAAAAAAGTAGCGGCTAATAGTCTAAAAAGTACGGTACTCTATAAAGCGGACAGACAGATAGACAGATAGACAGACAACGATTGCCGTTTATATAGTAGATTTATTATTTATATTACACTACCGAATACAACTGTAATATCAACAATTGACCAATTACTCATATACCTGGTTTCAACCCAACTTTACCTCCAAAATAAATTGTTAGTTGCACCTTTTTGGAGTTGTGCTCCCTCAAATCTATTTTGTATCATCTCGAACAACACTCATTTACAATATACTCTGTCAATTCCTGCTGACAACTACTTTTTCAACAATCAGCAGTACCCTTTCTTTTTTTCATTATCACTTTGGTCGTGGGCTGTATGACAGGGGAATTTCTAGATTTTAGTTATGTTCACCATTTTAGTTCATTTGTTCTTTTAAAAAACTAGACTAAGAGTTTTCTTTCACTCAACAAACAACTACTTTTAACAATTAATTATTCTCATGAAGCAAAACTTTGGCTGAATGATTTATAAAACTCTACTTCATAAATAGTCTAAAACATGGAGCATTTTAGTAATGAAGGGTAATAGCAGCTAAAACACAGGAAATATTGTGAACAACGCACTTTTTTGATAAAATAATGTTATATTTACAAAATAGATGTCTACTTAGTATGTGTACTAAAAAATTAACAACTGAGCTGATAACTCATTTTTTCTTTTTGTAAAACCATTTTGATTAAAACTAAGTTATTGCGTTGGTCAAAAGAAACTTTATTGAAAAACTGAATTATAGGTTTGCTGGAAAAGGGCTACACACAGTCATTAGTGCAGTAAGGTAACAAAACCATCTATTATTTATTATTGTTATTTATTATGATTTACTATTATTTATTTATTATTTATTATTATTAAACTAAATTATAGGTTTTGCTGGAAAAAGGCTACACACAGTCATTAGTGCAGTAAACTAACAAAACCAGCCCAGCTATATTTGTTACAACTGTAAAAGCTCAGAGTTATGTTTTGGAAATTAAATCATTATTTAAAAACGAAAAGTTATTAATTTTTCTTTCACACAATCTTAGTTTTCATTTGTAATTTCTAAAAACTGTTTTATGAACAGACATAAAACATTGATGTTGAAAGTACTTGAAAGTAGCGAACAACATGCAAAGAACAACGAATCTATGTGCAGCTTTATCTAAATTAAAAAGATGAATGATTCACCTTTTCACTGTTTCAAAAACTGTTCACAACTTTCGAAGACTTTGCAAGTTTCGAATGACTAATGATTTACACGCTGAAAAAGCTCGATCAAAAACATAATATCCTTTTTAAAACATCAATGAGCCATTTCCATGGTTACTTCTATAATGCATTCAAAGTTTATAAAAGATGTTAAAATGTTTTCCAAATCCTGCAAATACTGAAGAATGATTGGTGCTTGACTGGCTAATCATGGTGCCTGTACAGCGCTAGTGTTAGAAAGATCAAAGCACAGTTTATTGTTATTATTGTAATTAAACCTGACAGTTATGCTGGACAGTCAAATAAATAACATTTCTCTCATTATAACATGACCAATAAAACAAGAGAAATATGTTTGCTTATGGTTAGAAAAATTAAAACACCCGTACAGCAAGTAAGGGTGTAATGGATGCAATAACATATTTTAACATACCTTTAAAAATTTGCGAAATGAATTGCCAGAATTTTTAGTTCTCGGCATTGATGGTATTACAAAACTTAAAATTTATACAAAGAATGTGAGTTTCATTTATTTGAAGGAGAAATATACTTCGATGATATAATTTCATGAATAGATCTTAAACATTTATTCAAGACTATTCACTTGTTTTACACAGATCAGTAATAGTGTAACTCCTTGCCTCTCATTATATAATAAACATGCTACAAAACTATAGCGCTACAATTGTAGACAAACCCTGATAAATTATTAAACTTGCATCACTTTGTTATATACCATACATCTTGTGTCTTAACACATAACACCTTATTACATTCTGTAGATAGTCTGTCTTAATATAGAACACTTTCTAAGTTCTATATATACAGTCAAACATGGATAACTCGAACTTCAAGGGACCGAGCAAAAGTGTTCGAATTATCAGAGCGTTCAAGTTATCAGAGCACTGTCACAAGTCCATATATTTACTTATTTATTATTAGATACATGTACATATACAAACTATAATATAAATCAAAAGCACAAATGGCTTGTTTCAAATTAAATGCTTGTAATGTAAAGTTTAAAACGTTTTCATGAAAAAGTATAGAGATTTTTTTATCACTTGAGATTGGTTTGTTGTTTGAGGTGATGTTATTGCCAGGACGTTTTTCAGATTGACATTGGCAAAACTTGATCGTTGTTGAAATGCTCAAAAGAAAAGACATTTTTTTCTTTTGGGGTTTTACCCACGATCAATTTTGCCGTTTTTTCTTGAAGTTTATGCAGATTACCTTACTTTACTTGGGATTCGTTAAGAGCAACACTTCGAGGCAGTTCAATTAGAAGTTTTACGAGGTTTTACGGTACATTTTATATCACTCACGCTTTTTTAATAGATACTTATTGAATGTACACACGTATTCTGTGTTTAGGTCAAACGATGAATAGTTTTTTGTAGCTCAGACAACGTATACGTTTAATTACAACATTTTTTAAGACGTTTTAAACATTCAACATTCCGACGTTGATTCAACACGGAATCAACGTCGGAAAACTATTCATCACGGGCTAGCCGGGTCACGCACTCAAGGACTTTCGCCACGCACATACAAAACAACATGCGATTTTTGTTTTGTATGTGCGTGGCGAAAATCCTTGCGCGCGTGACCCGGCTAGCCCGTGCTATTCATTGTATCGCAGTATAAATCAAATTTCACCAAACTTTTAGAAAAGTCGTTGACAAAAATATTTTGCCGATGGTGGTAATAACGACGCCTATGAATTACGAAAAGATGAAGTTTACCTCTATGGCTTTGAATAAAGTGATTTTCTAAAGCGATAACAACCGTTTCGGTAGCCGTTGGGCAAAAAAACAGTTCGAATTAATAGTGTTGAGTTCGAGTTATCTATAGCAATTTATCATTAAGTGGGAACGGACCAAAGGAAATGTTCGAATTAACCATGTGTTCGAGCTATCCGTGGACGAGTTATCCATGTTTGACTGTACATAGTCTACCTTTATATATAAGAATTTGTTTTATTATGTACACAATCTGTTCCAACATATGGCCCCTGGTTATATTCTATACATAATCGACCTTAATACATAACACCTTGCTATATTCTATACATAATCGACCTTAATACATAACACCTTGCTATATTCTATACATAATCGACCTTAATACATAACACCTTGCTATATTCTGCATGTCATTCGTTTTACTAAATCTATTTAGCAATACACTTTTCAAATCCTGGAAAACGCGCATTATCTTGCTATAGTTTGTTTCAAACATTTTTCATGATTACTGCAGTTTAGTAATTTTCATTCAATCTCCTTTGTTCAGCAGTCTATTGTGTTTCTATTTAATTTAATGTAGACCAAGTTTACAACTACAGATCATTTGCTGAATTAGTTAAGTTTGCTACAAGTCTGCTCAGTGTTTGTAGTTATTCTAAAGATCTACACACATTAAAATATTTTTGGAATTTTTCCCAAATATACAGCATAAAAGTTTTGCTTGTTAAACGTAACCATTGTAGTGTTTCTGTAAACGGAGACTCACTGCACCTTCTCATATAGCAAAGCTTGGCAAGGCAGGCCTCAATCTAACCACTAGAGCTCTGCCAGAGTCTTGCCAGTAGAAGAACAAGACTATCATAATCAGACTGTAGTTGTAAATTAAACTATCCATATCTGTGTATATAGACAACAGTGTTTATTATTACATACATGTACATGTAGCCTTCACTTACATGCTATGAAAAGGAACACCTTTGTAAAGACAGAAGTGTAGAGATATGTAAGAATAACCTAGAGTTAAATGTAAACAGTAATTATGTAGTTTTGTAAGTGTAAGAAACCAATTTTTGATTTGTTCATCCATTAATTTAATTTTATAGTTTTCGGCTTCTAGCTAAACATAATTTGTTGAAAGTCACTACCTTTGCACTTATTCTTACTGTAAGAAATAACCCACTAAATCAGAAAGCTGTTTATCTAAAGGATGCACCACATAAAAACACATATAGCCAATATGTGTCACCAGCATGTCACTTGCAAATGCATTGTATTTAACATTTAGAAACAAGTAGCTCACAAAAGCGAACGTGATTGGTCTAATCAACAGCCGATAAACATTTACTGTGTATAGGCTTACATATTTGTAGAATATTAATTTATTAATTGCAATTAAAAAAAATTTATTTTGCATATTTTTGTTAAAGGTACTATTATATTCTTGTCTAATATTTTTAAAGGAATTCTTAAAGTGGGTGATAAAATGTTACATAGGCTGGTGAAGAGATAATGGTTTATTCTACAGCGCCTTAACCTAGCAAACATTCCCGGTTGTCAAAAAGCAAAGCTTTCACAAACATCATTGAAAATGCAAAATATTATACTAATATGATTATATTAATATATGAGTTAAAAAACTGTTTGACATTGCTTAACCACAAGTAGTCAGTATTCAGTATTTTATAAAGAATTATATTATTTATTGTTTTAGCTCTATTTATAATCTATAAATTCATTTTAAGCGTAGCTTTATCCGAAATGTATTTAACGTTTGTGTTACAATAAAAATATTGGTAAAAAATATTCTGGTTGAATTTCTAACACTGAATTATTTATTTTGCAGGAAATAAGTTAATTCAAAATAACACAAAGTAAAGACTGGAATCTAAGAAGATGAGAATTTACTAACACAAACCTTGAAGCCATCACAACTGAGCTGTTGGTACCATTTAAATAGCCAGAGTAAGGATAGACAACTGCTGATATCCTGCAAGCTATTAAGATACTTTGAAGAGATACTAGAGCGTGCCAGCGTAGTAATTATTCAGAGCTTAAATTGTCAGCATGACTCTAGCTGAGTTTTTGTGGAGTTGTTTAAGCAGTACACATTCAGAATGTCAATTGAAAGTTAGATAAAGTCTAACTTAAGCCAAAGCCAATGGCAACTTGTGAAATCTTTAGCAATGTATTTAAACCTCTGTTGATCATAGCAACTGAATTAGGCACCAAAGTATAATTTAGCAAATAGAAAGAATTTATTATGATAGCTGACTAGAAAGTTTGTACAAATATTATAACATGTTCACTCATAGAATAGCTGAGAGCTTAGAGTATGATGACATCACTTCCTACTAGTGCAAACCAAAGCTGTGGTTGACTATTCATAATAACCTGTAGCTTTAAAGACAACAGAATTTAGTGATTGATTTTTAATTTTTTGAAGTATTATGATGTTAACTTGTTGCTCTTGCTCTTTTTGGTGCCTTTAAATATTGGTGACTTTAATGCCTTTAAATATTGGTGATTGCTATTGACTAAGATATACCTAAATTTAGGTTTTCTTTCAGTTTCTAATAGGATTTAGCTTGTGGTGTTTGTTCTTGTGAACATTCAGATGAAAAAGCATTAGATGTTTTCATAGAATCGGGAATTGAGATGTCACCAAATTTTACTCGTCTAATAATTTGCCCACAGACTAGTTGTTTTATTCAGTTTTGATGGATGATTCTGGTTGGTACCTTTCGACGTTGGTCTAAAGTTAAAAATGAGATATCAGACTTTCATTGTGTGATATTTTGTCTGACCAAGTTGAGAGAGAATGTAGAGGCAATTCTTACCCTAAATGAAACAATTGTCTGTGTGAAAAACATTTAGCTTTCACATTGTGTAATGGCGTATTTGAAACTGAAACGGCACATTGGAAAATTTCAATTAAAAAGAAAGTAATAGCAAAAAGTTAGCTTTGAAAAAAATTCAAAAATAACAACGCAAAAGGCAATATTAATTAATTATAACAAGGGCACATTTGGTATGTGAAATTGCAGAAAGGATGTAAAGTATATGGTAGGAGCAATGGGATTGATAAGAATGGCGTAGCTTTTTGGTTAGGTGTGTGTTTTTATACTTGCATTTGCAACCATCACAAGTTCAACTCTATAGTGATGCAGATTTTGCATTGCTAGATTTTAATCACTACTGCTAGACACAGTGATGACAGAAAACAAAAGATAAACAAAAAACAAACATTAAAACTTATATAAATATACCAAATAAATATAATATATTTATATCTTATATCTATATTTTCAAAGTTTGTGTATGTGTCTGTGTTTGTTCAGCTGTAATATCTTGGAAGGAAGACACCGTTTTGCAGAAGATTTGATCTCAGACTCACCGCCTCACCATTCCAATGCCTTACTAATTCAGCTACATGAGCTTGATGGATTCCAATAGGCGATATATGTCGCTATATGAGAGCAAATACTACTGCTCTCTGTCGCGACAGAGAGCAGTAGTATTTGTGATGGCATAATATCAAAAGCGATAGCTTTCATTAGTAAGCTTACTCAAATTATTTATTGGCAATGTGCCAGGCTAATAGCAAGTGGACGGCAACTCTCATTAATTCTTATTGTTTATAAGCTGATATTTAATACCAGGGCGATGCCAGGCATCCAACTAGTATATACTGTATATAAAGTGGAGGTTATAATTGTACTCGACCTGAGAGACAAGAGGGTAGAAGCCGGTTAGGTAAAAGAGTGAGCAATAGAAATGTACAATGGACTAGCACTAATTTATACTACATGCACTTTAAAGTCACATTTACTTCAACTATATATAATTTTTATTATTTTAATGTATAATTGTAGCGTTTAAATTTACTTGGGAAATGGTAAAATTTATAAAAATGGTGGGGTTATATGTTGGAAGTTTCGTTGTTTTTTTGTCTGAATGTATGCTCAAATCTGGCGTCATCAGTTTTAAAACTTGTGAGTTAATTGTAATTTTGAAGTAGTGAAACTCATCCATAGACTGACTGTTGCAAGCCATGAAAGCTGCTATTCTATTGTTGTTGAAGGCAGATTAGGAATAATATTTTATCGTTTTTAGTCTTGTTGGCAATAGTAAGAGTCAAGAACAGTTGTAACAGATCAAATTTATTATTATGCAAGAGAACCAATAAAAAGGCTTCTATGGCAGGTGCATGAATTTCATCTTAAATTTAAGATTACTGAATATTGTACTGGGATTAATGCTTACAGCCACTAGCAGAGGTGAAAGACATTTTAAAAACTTAGAAGATGCACAATGCAGCTGTAACATATTGTGACAGCAATGAAGCAATTGATGCATTGTAGACATCCACATGTTCTGCTTCAAGAAACAAGAAGATGATCCGACTTCTACAGTCAATAAAAATGAAAGTCGATAGCCATGTTACAAAAACAAATTACTGCTGTAGAACATGTGATCCGTGCAGCAATTATTTAAAAAAAAAAGTATTCTGAAAACCAATTAAACCTTGATTACCGATGCCATGCTATGAAAAACCAAAAATTGGTCAGACTTATGCAGCCAATAAAGATGAAATTCAATGACCAAACAGCACGCAAGTCAATAGAGCCAAACCGGAGTTTAAAATGACTCCCACACACCACTATAGAGAAGCACACTCTTAAGAGAGAGAAGTATAAAAAATGGGGTGTCGCAAAAAGGCATGCAGATGTGTGATATAATAATAAAGCAGAACCAGAAAGTCCCAAAACTGCATAATGTACTAACAAACCACCCATGAAAATATATTCCTGAAAGTGATTCTGTAATTAACCATCCAGAAAAAGGTAATTGTCAGTATCATGCAGCAATACAAACCCTGTAGAGATGTCCACCTCCACGAACTTCAGCAATAAGCGAACTAGAGAGAGGCACACAATGCCGTATTTCTACAATAGTCCACCCACAAGGACAAGTAAATTAACCTGTTCCAGCAAATCACTCAAGGAAAGGCTTCAAATCAGTCAACAAAGTATATGACAAAAAATTCAATTTCACTCCCTTCACATCCATATTTCCAAGGAGAAAGTTTTCAGGCTAAAATACTTTCTTGATCCTTATTTGCATTATGTGATAACTATTTGAATCTGTAAAAATTCCTTGGTTATGGAATTTTTGAATGGTTCTTGGAGAGTGTTTAGCACTGTTAAAGATAGACAATTGACGGCTCAAGTTAGTCTTCGATTGACCATTAACAAAGCCAAGAGAAACCTGTGTTGTCTTTTTTCTCCATTTTTAATTTCTGCTATGCTTTTCTACATGTTAATTTTTCTTCGTATCTACTTTCTCTCATGTTCATTTTTTCTCGTGTTTACTTTTCTTTGTGTTTTCTTTTCATCATGTGTTTCACACTTGCAAATTGTCTCATACGATATTTTTAATGTAAACTATCTTGTCTTCGACTTATACATGTTTGAATTGAGAGTTATTACGTCTAATTGTCTGTTCGTTTTTCTTCTGGCTTGTTTTTTATTCACTCCGAGCTGTTCCTGTCTCCTTTGGTGTTCTCCGGCTGCCTCCATTTGTCGTCTTTTTTGTTTGTCTATGTTCAGGCTAATAAATTGAGGATGCATGCTAACCATAAAATGTTTATGTTATAAAAATGCCAAGAATTTGCTAAAAATTGTGCATCATTTTAAGCGTATTTAAGGATTCTTTAGCATATGCATAGTTATTCCCAGCCATAACAAAATATTTGAATAGCTCTGTGGTTGAGTGCTCATTTGCAAAATCTTGAAACTTAAATTTTGCTTATTGAAAATGTTTTGACTTAAACTTGTATCTGGATAGCATGACATGCAACATACTAACATACTATCATATTAGTTCATACATATATGTACACTTGACCTACAACTCATATATAAAATAAATACCTGTTTCTTACAGTGGCTCAAATCCATGATGATTTCTAGCAACAATGTCTAGCTTATGTATATCTGTGTCTAGTTTATAGATGCATAGACAGAGTAAAGTTATTCTATATCCAGACATAGTAAAGCTAGTGTATATTTTACTGTAAAGCTAATCTATACATAGACATAGTAAAGCTTATCTATAAATAAACATGCCAAGTCTCCCGGTTTGGCCAGGACTCTCCAGTTTTTTTAAGTCAGTTTCCCTTTTTCACAAAATCTCCCGTTTTCCTCCAGCTTTTCCAATAAAAGTAGTGGTTTAATTTTTTTACTTGTCGTTTCCCCTTTGTTTACTAGTTGTGAGCTTACATCATCATACAATACAAATACAATGAAACAGAGCGCTATTAAACCGTAATTTTGCCATAAAACGTGGGCTATGTAGAGTTAGCAACATTGATGTCTAATGATTTGCACTAGTTTTTCATCAATAAACAAAGATTACACATGGAGATGTGACATATCATTGGCAAATGACCATGACCTCACATTTGTAGTAGAGGAACTAAACATTGAATAAAATCATAGAAGGGTCTTTTATGTAGGTACCAATGAAAAAAAAGACCTTCACAAAAAAATCTAGGCTTCAGATTCAACTACTACATTTACCGTCAATCTCCCACTTTTTTTTCTCAACTACTTGGCAAGTATGAGACCTGGTAAAGCTAATTTGTACATATAAACATAGTAAAGTTAATCTGATGTTGTGGGGCATACAACACTCAACTAAGGAACAAGAGAAGAAAGTTCTGGTAAAAGCCAGTCTTCTTTCGTTCCACGAAAAACAATGCAACATTTTCATATTGACTCACTAGCCAATAGAAACGAAACTGCCATTTCTGACAATACAAACCTTAACACAAAAGCAATGCCGCAAGACAGAGTTATGTCAGGAATCAAGATGTAAAAGTAAAAGAAAAAATGGATGAAAGTGAATGGCAAGTGAATTTTTGAAGTGTGTGGCTGGAAGCACGTATTAGGAAAAAAGCGTTGAAGTCGGAAAAAAATTATTTCAAAAGAAATTAATTAAGATGAAAATTTTAACGGCGAAGATTGGAATTTGTGTTTTATGTTTCTCATGTTGAACAGGATTACTAGTATTTTACTAATTTATAAATAAATCACTATATGTCATCATGTAACTTTGATTTGCAATGGTTTTTTAATTTGAACTTTGGTTGAATTTGTGTCATGTTACAGCCGTATAAGTGAAGAAATAATTTTTAAGCTTGAAAGTTGTCAAATTTTTGACTTCTAGGCTGGAGTTTACGGTAGTACATAAAAATATACAGAATTGACAACTCCCATTTATGGTTGCGTGAACCTGTAAATCAATGTATCAAAATTTGCTAATTTCAAAAGAGAATAGCCTCCATTTGAGTCGATGGTTACTACTGACCATGGCATAAAAATTGTAGCGCTTATATTTAGGACATCCAGTAATAAGTTTTGTGCACGTTTCGCTGAATGTTACTGTTTGAAAATCTTGTGATGCGGATGCATAGAAATATATGAACGCACTTGACTGTCCAGAGAGAATAGAAGCTTTGTAATCGTTGTAGCAGAATTAAGCTTGAAAATGTTTATTGGTTCTGTTTTCACTGTTGATAATATAATAATTAGTTGGGTTCATAAATTAGCTTTGAAGCAGTGTTCAAGACAAAGTTAATTATCAGTAAAACACCAAAACTTCAGGATATTTCTATAAGTGCTTATCATGGAACTCTAAGCCACTTTTAAGTTATTTGTAATGAGGCGTTTTTCATTTAATTTAAGCACAAAAATTAAAGAATGTTTTGCATTTATATATTACATTTAATAAGTAATATGATGAAGACTTATTAAAACTTCTAAACTTAACCTCATAGATAAAGTTTAAAAAACTGATACAATAATTTTTATTGTTCAACATTGTACAGTATAAATAAATTTAATGTGTTCAATAGCTGCACTGTATATTGGGAAATTCATTGATCGCATTGCACACTTCCATTTGCCTGTCCGTTTACCTCTCTATTCAACTCTCTACTTACCTCTCTGTTTTCCTTTCTAGTTTCTTTCCTAGTTAGCTCTGCAGTTACTATGTATACGCATAGATTAGCTTTACTATGTCTTTGGGTATATCTCTATATGTTGCCACACGAATCAATTTCTGCTAAAAGGGTAATAGACCTAGTATAAGTCAACGAAAAACTTCATGAAATGTTTTCTAGCACTTTTGAAAAATAAAATGTTACTATAAACGTAGTGTTATTTAAAACCAAAGTAGGTGCAAATAAGACTGGTTGATGAGTCAATTATAATTTATTATATTATCATAACTTGGTGTTATCTTTACCAAATTTAACAGAATTTTCTATTAGCAGACATCAGACATGCCAAGCTATTATCCAATTGCTGAGAAGGATTTTTGAGCAAGAGGGAAACAGATATTTCAATCCATCAATTTAATGAATCTCCCTTAGCATAACTGAAAACCATATGAGCATATCAGTTGGCGACAGGGAAGAATAGCTTAGAAAATCTTAATTGATGCTGTATTTGGGTTAAAACTTCAAGAAATTTAAGAATGGATGATCATTAATTATAAGATTATGCGTTGATGTGTTGATGTGTTTGTCTTCACAGCCTTAGCAAAGAATGTCCTGGTGTACATAGCATTTCACTTTTCCATGAATCTATTAGAAGGTTACACATATTAAAAGCTAGCTGTGCTACCTGGCATTGTCCGTGTAATAGAAGAGTATTTGGACAGAAAATTGATTTGTATTTAACATATTACAACATTTGTCATTCTAACTTTCAAACTACATATCATGAGAAAAGATTTTTGTCTTATAAATAATGAGAAGTAGTGAGAGTTTTGCTATTAGCTAGTTTAATAATGTGAGCGAACAGCTTCTCGTGACGTTATGCTATGACCCGCGTTGCACGTAAAGCAGTTAGGCATTGCTATGATATAACGACTGATATTGGTCAGCAATCAATTCAACTTTTGATAGTCTAGTGGGTTAGGCGTAAGACTTGTGAACGGCTTGGTACGAGATCAAATCTTCTTCGGTACGGAATATTTATTCCAAGAATTTAAGACCTGTAGCCGAATTTCCGACAGGCTTTGAGAAATATATACATGTATATAGATAGTGTCATAAGAGAAGACCATTGTTTACTAAAAAGCTAGAGTATTTTCGAATTATAAACTTAGTGAAACGAAAATTGTAATTGTAATCAATAGATTGTAATTACAAATTACAATTGTAATTTAAGATCTGTAGCCGGATTTCCGACAGGCTTTGAGAAATATATATATAGATAGTGCCATAAGAGAAGACCATTGTTTATTAAAAAGCTAGAGTATTTTCGAATTATAAACTTAGTGAAATGAAAATTGTAATCTATTGATTACAATTTTCAATTTGTAATTACAAATTACAATTGTAATTTTAATTACAATTGTAATTGTAATTTGTAATTACAAATTGAAAATTGTAATCAATAGATTACAATTTTCATTTCACTAAGTTTATAATTCGAAAATACTCTAGCTTTTTAATAAACAATGGTCTTCTCTTATGACACTATCTATATATATATTTCTCAAAGCCTGTCGGAAATCCGGCTACAGATCTTAAATTCTTGGAATCAAATAATTGTAATCAATAGATCACAATAATCAATAGATTACAATTTTCAGATTAAAATGATTTTCAATACAAAATTCGCTCAAATTACAATCAATAGATTCACTTCTCAGCTCTTTGCTTGTAATTATCTCAACTCTGTAAACAAATGTTATCAACATTTCTATAAAAAATCCTACTCCGACACTCTATGAGCCAGTTTAGTAAAAATAATATACCTGAGATAAAATAAGCTCATTAAAAGTGCAGCTGAGGTTTGTAGATTTTGTAACGGTTGATATAATATTAATAATATGAGTTTTCATTTTGGATTCAATTTTTATGTTAAAGCTGTCATATGGTGGATCAAGTATTCTTATAAAAATATGTTCTGTTTTCCTTAAAAGGCAATAACAGTGCTTCAAGTATTTACAGTTACCACTACAACAAATGCATTGTAGAAGAAAAACAAAAAAAACTAGATTTAAAAATTCATGATGTATATCTCCATATAAAAATATGCATAATAATATATAACATAGCAAGTAATCTTAAATATTATATAATTTATGTTATCTAACATGATATATATTGATTATGATATTCTTTATTATATTATACATTGTCATATATATTTATATATATATTTCATAAAATATATTATATAATTATGTAATATATGATATAGTATAAAGTTATTATATGCAAATTATGTATATTTTATAAATATGAAGTGGAAGAAGGTGAATGTTATATCTTTACTTGCCTTGAGAGACAAGAGGGTAGAAGCCAGTTAGGCAATAGAGTGAGCCATAGAAATGTACAATGGAACTAACTCTAATTTATACTAGATGCAATCAAAAGTTTATTTAACTATATATTTTTATTATTTTAATGTATGTCTTTAGCTTTTAACTTTCACTTTTAAAATAGCGAACTTTAAAAAATTTTGGGAGTCATATGATAAAAACTTTCTTGTTTATCAGTACAAATACATTATATACTAAAATTTTGTGTTGTCAGCATAAAAACCTGTGATTTGAGGTGATTGTCAGTTGGGACTTGACCGTAAACTACAACTTACAGATGACTACATAAGACCAAAGGTTTTTTCTTCTATACTTTGTATCACATAGATATACTTCACTATAAATCTTTATACTTTTTTTAACCACCTCAACAAATTCAACAGCAGTTTACATACTGTAGAGAGATTATGAGTGTTGCAATGAACTAGAAAAACATTTTACTAACCCGCACCCTAATTATTAAAGTTTCTCATGTGATGTGATACAATATGATGATCAGCCAATCTAAACTTTGATGGCTGTGATTGTTGTAACTCTGACAGATCATAATATTTTTTATTTTTTCGCTATTGAAAGCTCAGTATTGAAGTTTACTAAAAACTGTGTAAAAGATGATAGTCTGTTGAATATAAGGTACAAAAGTACTTTTTTTGAAACTGATAAATCCTTAGGTTACGTAGAAACGAGAGGTTGACTTGTCTCTTACAATCTATTTAATAAACTGACAACATGCAAGAAGATAGCAAGCCATGCCATATTAGGATAATGAGTCGCTCTAAACAAGAAACAATTATTGCGCAAGGGCATTTCTGCTAGCTAGCTGACCTTGGGGAATAAAACATAACACTCCTCTCGCACAAAATACAAAATGCTAAATTTAAGCAATGTCTCCAGCATGTAATTATTGAAAGTTGTATTTTGAGTAACAAGCGAACATAGTGTCTTGAGCACGAGCTCGAACGTTGTGACTGGTTAGCCCCACCGGCTATCAAGATTAATACAAGGTGAGTTAAGTTAATAGTTTGTTGCGTCATAGTAATCAGGTTTACGATGGTTACGCCGTGGGTATCTAGGTGAGTTGGATGCCAAAACGGGTTGTTGTGGCTCAGGAACAGCAGCTGGTAGATTCTGAGGTATCGGAATATTGTTGTCAACAACATACACTCTTGGTTGCAGTTGATTGATATGGCGTCGCCAAATCCCTCTATCTGTCTGGACCTCATACATTACACCACCAATTTTTGCTGTTACTTTGCCTTGTAGCCATTTTGGTCCTCCTCTGTAGTTTCGGGCATAGACCAATGAGTCAACTTCGTACTTGGTGCTAGTCGTCAGAGCTTGGTTGGGTGATTTGTTTAGTAGGGATGGTCCGAGCAATGAGAGCATATTGCGAGGTTGCCTACCATGAAGTATTTCAGCCGGTGACTTCCAGTTTAGCCCTGGGTGTGGCATACATCTGTAGGTGCTTAGAAACTTTTGAAGGGCAATCTTTGGCGATTTTCCTCCCGCACAAGTCTTTTCAATGCTTCTTTTTAGTGACTGCACAAATTTTTCTGCTTCACCGTTGGAAGCTGGATGAAACGGTGCCGATGTGAGATGGTGTATGCTGAGCTTTTTACAAAACTCCTCAAACTCATCTGATACGAACTGTCTGCCATTGTTCGTTACTATAGATTCGGGAAGTCCTTCTGTTATAAAAATATGGCGCAGCATAGCAATATTGTGGGACGATGTAGTACTTCCTACATCCATAATAGCTACATATGGATATTTAGAGTATGAGTCAACACACAGTAGCCACTTTTGTCTTTGAAGGGGCCAGCAAAATCAAGGTGAATTCTTTCCCATGGTTTCTGAGATACTGGCCATGCAGAGTATGTTTGTTGTGGTTCATTAGCTGAGAGTCGGCATGGTTCACAGGTTCTAACCATGTGCTCAATGTCCTTGCCAATAGAAGGCCACCACACATAGCGACGAGCAAGCTGCTTCATTCTAACGATTCCCCAATGGGATGTGTGCAGTGTATCAAGGACCTGAGGAATGGTATTTCTGGGAATAACTACAGTAACTCTGGTGTGTGCGTCTCGTTGTACCAACAGTATTCCTTTATGCATAAATAAAGAACCTTTCATTCTCAGATAGGGGAATAGATGCAAAAGGTCTCCTGGCAGTTTTTTTGGCCAGTTACCCTGCGTGATCCAGCCTCTGACTAATTCAAGGTCAGCATCTTTTGTCATTTCGTGCAGGATTAAGGTAGCATCAAGTGGTGAAGCCACCAAATCCTCTTGAATCATATGCGATATTTCCTCATTATCACGAGCTTCTTGTGAATCAAAAACAATGTCTGGGCCTTGGGGTAAGCGAGAAAGGCCGTCGGCATTGCCGTGTTGTTGAGTTGGTTTATATCGAATATCATATTGGTAGACCATGAGACTCAGTGCCCATCTCTGGAGTCTTTGAACGGTGAGCAATGGGATGTGTTTGTCAGGGGAAAATATGGCAACTAAAGGCTCAAGGTCTGTGACAAGGGTGAATTTACAACCAAATAAGTATTGTCTGAATTTGCTCACACCATAGATAATGCTCATCCCTTCCTTTTCAATCTGTGAGTAATTGCGTTGTGGTGCGTTTAACGTTTTTGAAGCATGAGCTATTGGCCTTTCTACGCAGTTTTCTTCTTGTAGCAGTACTGCGCCGATGCCATACTGTGATGCATCTGTGGATAAAATTACGAGTTTGCTAGAGTCAAAATGAGTCAGCTGGGTAGTGTGAATAACATCTTGCTTTAGCTGTTGAAATGATTTCTCACACTGTGGTGTCCACTGGAAAGTAACATTTTTGCAAAGCAGTCTATTGAGTGGAGCTGCTTTGTCTGCGAGGCTTCCTATGAACCTGCCATAGTAGTTGATTTTTCCCAGGAACGCCTTAACTTCATGGACATTCTGAGGTCTTGGTAAACGCTCGAGAGCAGCTATAGCTTCATTAGATGGTGTTTTACCATTTTTGTCAATGTGGTGGCCCAGATAGTCCACAGAGGTTTTGAAGAACTGACATTTTGACTGCTGGATACAGAAGCCATACTCTTGGAGTCTTTTTAACAGTTTGTCTAGATTGCTCTAGTGTTCTTCACTGGTGCTGCCAGTTACTATGAGGTCATCCAGGTATGCAGCAACACCCGGTAAATCACTAGTCACTGTGTCCATGCATCTTTAAAACTGGGCGGGACTGCATGCAACCCCAAAGCACATTCTATTATAACGAAAAAGCCCTAAAGGTGTATTGATGACGCAAAGTTGCTTAGCTTGTTCGTCTAACTCTATCTGTAAATAGGCATCGGCAAGATCGATTTTCCATAAGCTCATCTAATTTTGGCAAAAGGTGCTGGTCAACAGATATCTGTTTGTTTAGCATCTTAAAGTCCCCACAAATTCTCACTTTTCCATTAGGTTTTGATACGGCCACAATTGGTGCCGCATAGTCGCTGAAATCAATATGTTCCAACACTCCTGCTTTGACTAAACGCTCAATTTCCAGTTTCACAGCCTCCCATTGGAAAAATGGTACTTCTTTTGGCTTGAAAAAAACAGGTTGTGTTTTTTCTTTGAGGTGTATTGAAGCTTTCAGTTTTTTACAGCATCCCAATCTTTTGTTGAACACTTCTGGATATTTTGTTGCCAGTGCACTGACTTTACCTGCCAAACCCTCAACTGGGTCGCTTTGAATTGTGTTTACATTTTCTAACACCGCTGACAAGCCCATTTGTGACAAGTCGAAAAGATCACTCCAGTCTAAGCCAAATAGGTTAGATCCTACAGGTGTATCGACTACTAACAAACGCAGGTTTTGTTTTACTTGGTATCCAACTCCAACATTTACATAGCATTCTCCTTTGACTTGAAGTCTGCAGGCCCCATACCCACTGATAGAAGTTTTTGTTTCCGCCAGTTACGGTGAGCTGAGTTGTTTATATCCTTCCAAGCCCATCATGGAACATGTAGCTCCAGTGTCCCATTGAAACTTGGCGTCGATTCCATTAACCTAAAGATTTACCCAGATTTGTTTTCCAACTTATTCAATTATGTCTACCTTTGTTTTCTGCTGGGCATGTCTTGCAGTGTCACGGCTATGCCTAACTGTGCACACTGATTCTTTAGCTAGGTTTGAGTTTTGGACCTCAGCCTTTGTAAATTGCCCACCCTTCGATTTGCAAACAGGCGAGATATGCCCTTTTTTGTTGCAGATTCTACAAACGAGTTCTTTACAAGGGCAATCTTTGCGATCGTGTTTGATAAAACAACTCGGTCAGCGAGTTAGAATTATAGTTTCTTTGGTTACTACTTTGAGCGCTTTGGGCTCGTCTGGTTCTCTGTTCATATGTGTCAGACATTCTGTTAACCGAATCTGGAGGTGGTTCATTGAACTCATCTTTCAGCACTCATCTGTTTCCGTAGTTTTGATAGATGTTACGGCTTTAGCAAGCACATCATCAAGAGTAGGGTTGTTGTCCAGTAAGCACTGGCGTCTTACATCAGCATAGGGTGTTTCTTGGATTATGACGTCTCTAATCAGATCATCTACATAGCTCTGACCACAGCCATTATTTTTGCAAGTAAAATTACAGTGGCGTGCTAAGCTCTGTAACTCTGCAGCCCAATCAGCATACTTTTAGTACTTTTTCATTTTACACTGATAGAACTCATACCGTGCTGCTTGTATATAAACACTATCCTTATAGTGGTTGGTTAGTTTCTGTGTTAGCTCAGTAAAAGACTTTGTCGTTATATCTTCTGAGCCGAACAGGTTCATCATTAGGTTCATCATCGGTGCGCCTACCCAAGACAGCAAACAGGCTCGCTTTTGTTTAGCATCAGTAACATTGCAAACAGCAAGGTGTTGGTTAAAACGCTCCAAATAAATTTGCCATTTCTCAGTCTCCTTGTCAAACATGTCAAACTTCGGAATAGTTGGAGTGGAATTCGTACCTTGCAATGTTCTTGTTTCCGATTTCTCTATCAGCTCTAGCATTTGTTTCTGGAACAGAACCTGCTGCTACTGCATAGCATCCATCATTGCCTTAACCGTATCTTCCATTGTCCACTTGAGTATTTATTTAATTAAGAGTTTTTTTGATAGACATATCCCACTTCTAAGACCACTGATAAATCCTTAGGTTGCGTAGAAACGAGAGGTTGGCTTGTCTCTTACAATCTATTTAATAAACTGACAGCATGCAAGAAGATGGCAAGCCATGCCATATTAGGAGAATGAGACACTCTAAGCAAAAAACAACAATTGCGTAAGTAGGTCATTTCCGCTAGCTAGCTGACCTTGGGGAATAAGACATAACAGAAACATTCTAAGTGTTTTTGTTACCACTCACGAGATTTCTTATGTGTTTTTTCTTTGAACTGGTGTAATTGAAATTTAGCTTTCCTAAAATGAATACATATATTCTGCAGAGGCAAATATTTTATTACATGCTGATGTACTTAGATACAAGATACAGTGTGACAAACATAGATGTTTCACAATGCTTCAAGAATTTCAGGTACAGTAGGCATTAGGAGGAATACTTATTCAGTTTTCAAAAAACACAGACAAGTTATTACTTTGAACACAATACTAGAAAACTTAGTATTATTCCTAATACAGTTTATCGTAGTATTTAGGAGCTTTCAATTGCTCGAGATCTTCGAGCTGTACGAGGTGGTCGAACTGTACGAGGTCGTCGAGTTGTACGTGGTTGTCGAGTACGCCGAGTACGTCTGGTTGGACGAGTAGGAGGAGTTCGAGTTGGTCTACCAGTAGTAGTACTAACGACCTCGGAGTCAGTCGCCTCAATTCGTGTCATCAGTTCTGGTACGGCTCCTGATATGTCAGCAATCTAAAAGTATGCATCAGAAGGATGTATTTAGCCATAATGATTGATTAACAAGCTCTAGATGACAGTTGAATTTTGACTGAGCTACTAATATGATAAGAGAAGTGTAGAGTGTACAAGTAAGCAAACATTTTTACAGATAACACTGATTATAAATTACATAGACAGTAATTAAAAAAACTTTAAAATGTACGTACTCCTGCACAAATGCCACACTAAATGGAAAAATTAAAACTTAGTTTGACCAAAAGGAATGGACAAAACATGTTCTCAGTAAGGTTATAACTGTTTGTTTTTTGCCCTTAATGTAAGAAATATAAGTCATAATTTTGAATTCAAAAGCCCTTCTGTTTCTGTAAATCTTATGCTGTTTTAATTTAAAAACTTCATTCATATTTGTTAGCTTCAGTTTTGAATGAGAAACAACAGCAACAAATGTTCATACTAATTTTTTAGAAAATTAAAGCTTATCTTGTAGCAACTAGCCTCTAATAGACAGATGTTCAAGTTGAATCTAGACAAGCAATATTCTTAGTAAAATAGTCAGTAGTTTGATTACTTATAATTAGTTAAAGAACTCAGTATGTGGATCAAATCTGGCTTTACAAATCTATAAAGTTTTAAGTTTGTATCAATTTATAGATTAACTCAACTCAATATTGTAATGTTACATAACTGATTTTTATTATGAAAGTGAAGAAGTAGGTAAAAGAGTTTAACAATGAACTTTACAGTATCAACTTAGCAATTTCTGTCTTTTATGCTCACTCATTAGCTTAAACCTTTACAAAAAAAGTTTTTTAAGTAGAGGCATTTCGTTTACCTGTTGGCTATTCTGCCCGCCATCTTCCTCACAGTCAAATAGGCAGGTGTCTCGATATGTTTGTGGCACTCGTTCACAGGCTGAGTCACAAGCCCCCACCTGTCGTTTCTTTCTACCGTTTCCTGGCACTGAAACAAATCAGTAAGTCATATAATAAACAATTTGTTTTATGGTACAGTAGAATATAGCATTGAATGTCTTGTTAGCGTTTTTTTCCATTATTAAATACAAAAATTAATTCTGACTTTGATAAAAGTTTACTACCAGAAGGGCTACAAAAAATCTAACACTGTTTTATAATAGAGTTCATTTTCAATCTAAAACAATAAAATACAAACTTCAATTTGGTAACAGAAGCAGTCAAAAGGCTGAAAATTGTAATCTTTTGCCTTTATTTAATTTACACTGTAAAACTACCAAATAAATTGCTGAGATATAGAGTCAAATTACATGTAAGCCTAGTTTATCAAGTAGTCGTTACACCTTAATAACTTACTTGACAAGTAGTCACTTGGGCACCCATCAATGAGTAGTCCACAAGAATCATCCAGAATGCAATGTCCAGTCCTTACCGCAATCAGGTAAGTTGTCCTACAATGAGTATCTAATCACTTTATAGTAGGTAATAAGTTAATAAGAAGTTCTTATAAATCATTTTATTGTTGCTCTAAAATTTTAGCTTGCTGATTTAATGATGACCAAAAATGTACAAATACTCACCATATTTTTCTGATATAGAAAACAGTCAAAGAGTTGAAATCGATTATTCGCACAGTGTTTGGCCACCAGGGCACAGAAGAAATAAATATCAGCCCTACAAATGTAAGTGAAAAATAAACACATCATAGGATTGAAACAGATTTCAAGCGCTAGTGTTACCAGCAGGACATCTACTATTCATATAATACTCTAAGTCTCCCTTTCACTCTGAATTTGTATTAAGTATGTTGAAAGCCGTAAAGTTCACTTCTTTACAACGGTCCATTTAGAAAAAATACCAATGAAATAATCTTCTATCTCTTTAAAGAAATGCAAGAAAATTACGTAGGCTGGTTTGTGGCCCTCATCTGACCTTGTTTTAGACGAAACCAACCTGTTTTTGTATAACTAGTTATGGGACCATATGTTTAAACTTACCATGTGTGTTCACAAAAGCATTTGAAGGCTCCAAAGTAAGTTGGGTAGCAATAGACCCAGTTCCAGTAATATATCTCACCCTGTTGTTGTTGCTGAAAAATGTTAACTCTATCTGCAAACATAAATACACACATACAAGAATACAAGGTACACGTGAAACTTGAAATAATGCATGCATGGTTTTTTATTGTTCATAGATAAGCCACTAATTTAATTTCTATTGGTTAAATACTTGCATAATTGTAAAGAGATATGCTCGATATCTTTTTAATTTTGAAAAAAAATTACTACATATGCCTTCAAGAGTGTCAAAGCTTTAGCCCACATATTTTACAGGGTTTGTTGTGTTTTAGATAAATATAACAGATGATAGTCGCAATTAAATATTTCCTAACTTTGTATTCAAATTAATACACATCTATTGGTATAAAGTATGACAATACTTTATACCAATTCAAAATATAAAATTATTTTCCTGACAAACAATGAAAAAATGCTCATAATACAGAATAATAAACCACATCAGAGTCACTAGCAATTTAATTAATACAGCGATTTCTTGGTTTCAATAGACTGAGTTGGTTTGGAGGGAAGAAAGACAGTTACCTGAATAAAAATTTACCAACATCCAGTTCAGTTTTCATATTAATCAATATTAATGCTAATTCAACAGGATTTGAAAACTTGATACACTGATTAACCAAATACCTACGATTAATTAAGTTTGCTTTACTACAAAAGAATTGTGTTATTGCATGACCATAATTTATTGTTTTATAAAATAGATAAAAAATTAGACAAGCCAAACTTTGACAACAACTTTGCTGTAAATAGCAATCATGCTAATGATAAAATTTAATTTCGCAAGTTCTCTAGGTATGGTCTGTGATGAATAAATAAAAGATAATTGTGAGTACTTATACTTACCTCATCTACGTAAAACGATGAAGTATGGGCAACGAGATCAAAGTATCTGTTATGAAGGTATGTTCTCCATCCATCAGCTGCACAGGTGGTTATACCAGATGTGCCATACACTCTCATATGAGGATCTCCATAAACAACTAGAGTGTGTCTTGGCCAGCACCACGGAGCAGGCTTACATAAAACAAAGTAGAATATTTTTTAATGTTATAATTGATATTATTAACTAAGAATTTATATGAAGTGGAGGTTTTAGCCGATATTAAATATGTAAAACAAACCTGTGAGCTCACTGCCACTATTCCAATGGAAAGGAGCACTAAAAGGAAATAATAACTGATCAGTTTAGCCTGAGAACCAACAACAGCTTCAGCAATATGCGTAGATACAAACCGTCTTTATTCATCAGAAGAGCTTTTTAATTTAATGCTTAACGTTCATTTTATTTTTATGTAAGTTTACGTCTGTAGTGCTTATACTGAATCATTTTTGCATAAAATTCTATATATATAAATCTCAACATTTGTTGGTATTTTATTGGCCTGTCTGTCAGTCTGTCTGTCTGTCTGTCAGTTATGGTGATGAAGTTTGAGGATTGAAAACCTGCTGCGCACTAGATTAGAGCTTTGAACCTCCAGTTATGTATACAGGCATTTATTCAATACACTAGCTGTTCAATTGGCTATACTATAAAATAAAATGTGCTTATACTTAGTGTATTAAAACTGTCAATCTTTTATAGCTTCACTCCAAACACATCAGCTTCCAATATGCGTAAAGCCATACTAGCAAAAGTTATGTGTTCATACGCAAAAGAAAATGCATAAGCTCATATTGCCAGTAAGACTATTGCAATCAGTATAATAGTGCTGTAGTAGGCATTGCTGCGGGTACAGTATGTATTACACAGAAATATACTCAATACACAGAAATAAACAAATACCTTCGTTTAAAAGTTGGAGCAATTAATGTTCTACATTTTGATTAAAATTAGGTATTTGTGCAAAAACCTTTATCATTACCCGTACTAATTCAGGCAATAAAATCGTATAGTTTATTGATAATCAAATAAACTGACTTATTTGATAGTCAGATATAAATTGTTGACAATGTTTTCAATTTTATTAAAAATCTAAAATTATAACAGTGTACTTAAATAAACCTAATCATATATAACTTTGAATAGCTTTTTCTATAGTAATACACTTGCAGTAATTATTTTACAAAAACAAATAGAAGAGTATCAACCTCCAACAACAATAGTAACATCAAACTCATAGATAGAACAGGTTAGCAAAAATAATAATTTTCTGAAGGTAACTTTATGACAAAGAGTAAGACCACCATGATGCTGCACTAGAGCTTCAATTTTAAAACTGTGTTGATAAAAGTATTCATAAGCTGGTTTAAGGTATTAGAATTACCTATGATTTATAAAAAGTTTAATTCTTACCAGTAAGTAGGGCAACTCTAGAGAGTGACATCTTCAGTTATAAAGTCTGTTATAGAACTAGACTTCAAGTGTGAAGGTGTACAGTTTTCTTCTCCTTTTATAGCAGTAAAGAGACTATAAATAAAGATTAGGTTTACTTAGCCAATCACATGCCAGGGCTATGCAATACGTTTTAAAATTGGTCAACCGTAAAAATTATTATTAGGATTTGTGATCAACTATAAATGTCAAACTCACAGCATCCGTTTTATATTCTCATTGTTTTCCAAACAGATGCAGTAGATTTTGTGTTTCAAAGATAGTGTAATATTTTAATGTCTGTACATTTTTAGCGTAACTACAAACATTGAGCAGACTTGTAGTAAACTTAAGTAATTTAACAAATGATCTGTAGTTATCAACTTGGTCTACATTGAATTAAATAGAAACACAATAGACTGCTGAACACAGGAGCTCGAATGAAAAGTGCTAAAGTGCAGTAATCAAGCAAAATTTTGAAAATGTAGTAGGCATGAAAAACGTTTGAAACAAACTATACCATAGTATTACATGTTTTCCAGGAATTGAAAGTATGCTGCTAGATAAATGACTTAAAATAAACGACATGCAGAATATAGCAAGGTGTTATGTATAAAGGTAGATTATGTATAGAATATAGCAAAGTGTTATCTATAAAGGTGGATTATGTATAGAATATAACGACGTGTTATATAATAAGACAGACTATGCTCAGAATATAATAAGGTGTTATGTATTAAGAGACACTATGTGCAATATATAGCAAAGTGGTATGTACTTAGTAACACTACATGTAGTAGTTTTTCAGTAAAAATAGATTCACTGCACCCTCTCATATAGCAAAGCTTGTCAAGGGAGGCCTCATTCTAACCACTAGAGCTCTGCCAGAGTCTTGCCAGTACAAGAACAAGACTATCATAATCAGACTGTAGTTGTAAATTAAACTATCCAAACCTGTGTATATAGACAACAGTGTTTATTATTACATACATATACATGTAGCCTTCACTGGCATACTATGAAAAGGAATGCCTTTGTAAAGACAGAAGAGTAGAGATATGTAAGAATAACCTCGAGTTGTGTGTTAGCAGTACATATGTATTTTTGTAAGTGTAAGTAACCAATTTTCGATTAGTTTGTTCACCAATTTCATTATATAGCCTTCAGCTTCTAGCTAAAACAAGCTTCTAGCAAAATTTGTGGAAAGTCATTATCTTCGCCCTTATTCTTAATAGAAGAAATAGCCCACTAAATCAGAAATCTGTTTATCCAACGGATGCATCACATAAAAAGTTACAAATAGCCAATATGTGTCACTGGCATGTGACTTGCAAAGACATTTTATTTGGTATTCAAAAACTAGTAGCTCACAAAAGCGAACCTGATTGGTCTAATCAACAGCCAATAAACTCTTACTGTGTATAGGCGTATGTATTTGTAGAATATCAGTTTCTTAATTGCTATTAAGAAGATCAAAAAATTTATTTACTTCACATCTCTTCATTCCAGGTACTTTATTCTTGGCTAATCTTTTAATGGAATTCTTAAATTCGGTGATTAAATATTACAAAGATTAGTGAAGAGATGATGGTTTATCCTTCACCAGTGTCATAACCTAGTTAACAATCCCAGTTGTCAACAAATGAAGCTTATATCAACATTATTAAAAATGCAAAATACTATAATAATATTATGATTATATTATTATATGAATTAAAAAATCTGTTTGGCATAGCTTAAGCAAAAATAGTCAGTTTTCATTATTTAATAGAGAATTATCAATTGCTCTATTTATAACCATTTAACATTCTTTTATTTTTTTGAAATTTATTTCTTATGTGCAGTTCTATCCAAAATGTTTTTCATTTTTGTGTTACAATAAAAATACTGGTGAATCATATTCTTGTTGAATTTCTAACGCAAGTTTTATTATAAATGATAATAAATAAATTTCTTATATAATTTTCTAAATAATGAATAACCGTCTCAGGCTAATAGTCGTTCCTTATTTAACACGGTCTTGATATTTTGAAGCACATGTATATAAAAATGGTTTACATATACGATGGTACAAAGGTTACGCTTAGCGAGCAAACTTTTACACGTAGAATTTGTGCCAAATTGCTAAAATATTTTAATGTCTGTAGATCTTTAGCATAACTACAAATATTGAGCAAAATTGTAGCAAACTTAACTATTTCAGCATGTTATCTGTAGTTGTCAACTCAGTCTACATTGAATTAAATAGAAAGACGATAGACTGCTGAAAACAAGAGCTTGAATGAAAATGGTAAGTTTCAGCAATCATGCAAAATGTTTGAAATGGATTATAAGAAGGTATTGCATGTTTTCCAGGATTTGAGAAGTTTGCTGCCAAATGAATGTATTAAAACAAATGACATGCAGAATAGAGCAAAGTGTTGTGTATAAAGGTAGATTATGTATTTAGAATGTAAGAAGGTGTTATATATTAAGACAGACTATGTACAGAATACAATAAGGTGCTGTGTATTAAGATACACAATGTACGGAATATGACAAAGTCATGCGAATTTAATAATTTGTCAACACTTGTCTCCAATTGTAGTACTAATTTTGTAGCATGTTTATCATACAGTAAGAGACAAGGACTTACACTCTTACTGATCTGTGTAAAACAAGTCAATATTTTTAAATAAATGTTTAGGATCTAAAAAAAATTGTAGCACTGAAGTGTATTTCTCCTTCAAATAAAGGAAATCTACATTATCTGTATAAATTGTAAGCTTTGAATTTTATCATTGCGGAGAGCTAATAGGTAATTTTAATAGGCCGCAAATGGCTCACAGGCCGAAGGCGATAGCAGAAATATACCACTCTGCATCATACATTGTCATCAACTGGCTCCCAGATGTTCATACGTTTTGCACTATGCATTGCACTGAGTAAAACTGGGCAAATAAACAGAAGGAGCATGTACTACTATGAGCCCAGGTGTAAGGCAGCTTGTCTCATGTAGGGCATCACCTTATTAGCGATTTTATTTGTTATGTAATAAATCCAGATCATGTTGGATGCAATAAAGTTAAACTATTATTTTGCAACATTTAGAGAGTAATCATTTGCTCTGTTTAATGTCATGTGATGTCAGGATTTTCAAATGCGCTGCTCATTGAGTGCTGAGGTAGCACATATACTACTCTGTTGCAGGGCACAAAAACCCCTGCCTTTAAAGATAATTTTTTAGATTTTATGTTAATGAAAATCATAAAACAAAATCTCATGAGAGTTATGTCTATCAGTTGCAATGCTCTTGCTCTGTTGAAGAGCAATTGAAGTTTTGCTCTTATGATATACTGAGGAAGTTGTCTATATCTAAGTCTTACTGAATTGTATGTATTATTTGCTGTTTATACATACAAGTCCTGTGAACTGAAGCATAGACAGCACTACACCAAATAATAGAAATTAAATTAGAAAGAATTTTAATTAGCAAATATCTATGAAGTTTTTTAGATAAAGTGCTGTCATTAGATTTGTGCTTAGTTCTATTGAAGCATTTAGTAGATATAATAAAACATGATTATTTCTTGCACACACTCTCACTACTCATATTGTATGTACGGTATTGCTTATTTTTTCTATCTGCACAATTTTTGTTTAGAATATGGACTTGATAATAAGCATTTAGTAAATGGTTTATGCGTCCTTATATTACATTCAATGAAAAAACTGCTTCATCATACAAATAAATCACAATACAACTTGCTTTTGAAATGAATTAGGCTCACATTGCAAAGTTCTAAATTACCAGAAACGTTGAAACACATTATCAAAGCCATAAAAAAGACACAAATATAATATGTCATAAGAGTAGAGCCTAAGAACCTATAAATTTTAATATACAGTAGCATTCACTTATACATACGTCTGAACACTCAAGCGTCATTTTGCTAAAATAAGCATTATTTTTATTAGCAACTAATGCCACCAAGGTATGGACTGTGTAAGAATTATTAAATAATAAAATAAAAATAAAATATAATAATATAAATATAAAAATATAATAAAAAATGAAATAAAAATTAGTTGCATTAATGCAGTTATGACAAATCATTTGCTGTGAAAAATGATTCTGTGTAAAAATTAAACTTCAGTGTCAGTCAATTGAAGCTTATCTATAAATAGATTTTATTTTACAAGAACACCTAACATTCAGCATTTAGCTATGAGACAGTAGTATTGGATCTTTTAGAAATACTAAAAAAGATATCAGCGTTTTTGCTGACTTGCAATAATTCAATTCCCTTTCTAGTAGACAGGTACGGAACTGAAAAGAGCTCATTAACTATTTGAATTAGTTGATATATTGTTGTTACTATATTTGTTCTTATTATTGTAATTATAGTTGCTCTTATCTATATGTTGTTATTACAATTGTTTGTAGTAGTATTCACCTTAGTACTACATACTAGTGATTATGACAGTAAAATGTATGATATTATGAGCATTATGAACATCTACACATCTACACATATACGCATCTACACATCTACACATCTACACATTTACACATCTATACAAAACATTTACTAAATATGTCTAGCCTACGTGTCCTTTAGGTATACAGAGATATATCCTACACCAGTGTTAGCTGTATTAAACTCTGACATAACTTTCCATTATCTACGATCGGATAGGCTTTGCCATCAGCCAATCACTGAGCATTTTCTTTGAGCAAACAAGGAAGCAAATGCTACTTAATCTACAAAAAGTAATAGATGTCTTTTAGCGAAAAAAGAAAATAAGCCGAACATATCTGTTGACAACAAGGAAGCGTTGCTTAGCAACCTTAAATGTCCCAATGGATAATGGACAGTAGAATGGATAATCATAACTTACAGGATTATGTGGCACTGCATCTGTGTCTGAGCAAAGAATGTTCTAGATGTACATGTATTAATTAATATGTGCATTCCACTTTTTGCTGGGCTTGTTAAAAGGCTATTCACACATTTTACTAATAACATAAAATAAAGATGAATTATTAGTTCAAAGGTCTAGCTAATCTTTTTGTTAAAATGAGAGTAGGGAACATTGTAACAAAATTATAGATACCTTGCAGCATTCAGTTCTTTATCTGCAGTTATTTTTAATTCTGCGTTAAAGTGTGAACTCTGACAAATTTATTTTTAAAGCCATTAAAACTTTTACTCAAAAATTATGAAACTATTATTCTGTGATATTCAGTTCATGTCTGATAGCATAAATAACACTATTAAATATAAATGAAGATAATAAAGAACATTATCAACCGTCTGTTGGTAGTAGTTTGAGTTTTAACTCTGTAGATTTTAATAGATTTAGTAGAATTTAGTTTTCAGTTTGATTGTTAATTCTGTAAAAGCCAACTTATTACAGACATGAAAGGTCACTTGAAAAGGTTAAAACATTTAAATTTGTCGAAAAGTTGAAAGAAGAAATTGTATCGTTGAAATGAACTGTTCATGTAATTTTTTCATCTTTTTAAAAAATTCAACTAAACTTATATACTGCAAACAAGCACTGTAATTAGTATGGTTTGTTTTTGCTCAAATAAAAAAACAATGGCATTCAAATTCTTATATTTCTGAAGCTATCTCCCATGCACCCTCTCCAATAGCAAATCTGGGCAAGAGATGCCTCATTCTAACCACTAGAGCTCTGCCAGAGTCTTGCCAGCAGAAGAACAAGACAATCATACTAAGACTGTAGATGTAAGTTGAACTATGTATACCTGTGTTCATTGACAACAGTGTTTCTTATTATATACATGTACATATAGCCTTCACTTGCACACTATGAAAAGAAACACCTTTGTAAAGACAGAAGAGTAGAGTTATGTAAGGGTAACCTTGAGCTATATGCTAGCAGTACATATGTATTTTTGTAAGTGTAAGTAACCAACTTTCGATTACTTCGTCCAACAGTTTAATTATATAGTCTTCAGTTTCTAGCTAAAACAAGGTTCTAGCATAATTTGTTGAAAGTCATGACCTTTGTAACTTTTCTTACCGTAAGAAATACCCACTAAACCAGAAAGCTGTTTATCAAAATGATGCACCTCGCAAAAACACATATAGCCAATATATGTCCTTAGCATGATACTTGCAACAATATTTTACTTCACATTCAGAAGCAAGCTGCTCACAAAAGCGAACCTGATTGGTCTAATCAACAGCCAATAAACTTCTACTGCATATCGGACTTAAATATTTGTAGAATATCAGTTTCTTAATTGCTATTAAGGAAATAAAAAAATCAATTTATTTCATATATCTTCATTCCAGGTACTTTATTCTTGGCTAATATTTTTAAAGGAATTCAAAAAATGTTGCAGATAATAGTGACGAAGTAATGGTTTATCCTACAGTGCCATAACCTAGTAAACAATCCCAGTTGTCAAAAAGCAAAGCTTTCAACAACAATATTAGAAAATGCAAAACTCACAAAAAACTGTGAAATTCTTGTGAGATTCAACATTCTCTGTGTTTTGTTTATGATAGGTGGTGTTGTATCCTTGTTTAATTTTCTAAAACTTTAGTAGTAAGCCCAGTAAATCAACAGAAAGTTTACAACTATTATAGGAAAATTATGATATCGTTCATTGACATAGTTCCTGATTTGGTTTTACATTTTGCTTCACATAGTTAATTTATCCTGCTGGAGTAATTGGTTACTTTTCAAACAAACTAGTTTTAAAAGTGCTAATTACATTCCCTGTTTGCAGTATATAAGTTTAGTTGCATTTTCAAACAAGATGAACAAATTTCACGAACAGCTCAATTTACAGACACAATTTGCCCTTTTGACTTTTTGACATTATTTTATCCTTTTCCAGTGACCTTCCATTTCTGTAATGAGCTAACTTTCATGGAATTAACAATAAGTCTATAAACTAAAATCTACTAAATTTACTAAAATCTACAAATTTACATCTCAAACATGTCCTTCATTATCTTTATTACCTTTGATAGTGCTCTAACTGACTTTCCCTGAATAACAGTTTAATAATTTTTGAGTAAAAGTTTTCAAGGTTTTAAAAGTTATATACACTAGCCGAACAAAACTTTAAAATAAAAATCTAAAAAATAGCAGCTGCAAAATTAATATTAATAAATGATAAAAAATACATACTTAGTTTGTTTCCTGCAATCGTGATAAGGATAAATAAGGACAGCTTAGTGTAGTGGTTTAGTGAGCCTGTGTGTAAACTTAGAGGTGGTGAGTTCAACTCTAGTGTGATGTATATTTCTCATTTTTAGATTTAACTATAACTGAATAAGCAACTGAGGGATCACAGAGAGACACTGAGATCTATTTATACAAATGCATTGATGCGTAAAGATTTGTTAAAAATCACATTTTAATGCAGAATTATGAATTACTGCAGACAATGAGTCATATGTTGAAGTGTATCTGTTTGTTATAATATTCCCTACCCTCTTTTCTTACATAAAGATTTGCTAAACGTTTGAACAGTCAGCTCGTCCTTATGTTTAATGCTATTAGTAAACTGTGTGGATAGCCTTGTAACTGACTTGGATGCAGTCCTACACAATCCTGTAAGTTATGATCATCTATTTGTCAACTGTCTTAAAATATCTAACACCGTTATGACATTTTTTTGCGGCTGCTAAGCAACCCTTCCTCGTTACCACCCGATATCAACAGTTTATATGCTTTTACGATAAAAAAGATTTATTGCATTGGTAATGTAGATTAGTAATATTAGCTTCCTTGTTTGTTCAAAAATGATGCTCAGTTATTGGACAATGGCTTAGCCTATCCGATTTCACCTAACTGAAATGTATGTTAGAGTTTAATAATGCTAACATCAAGTTACGATAAACTTCTATATATGTCAACAGACAGATAAGTATGACATTATTAGTAAATGTATAATAGTTAGAAACAAACATACTCGACACTGCCTAGATAATAAACACAAATTTAATATCTAGTTTTTATTCCTTTATTTTACTAATTTTCAAACAAATACAACAAAAAAATTAACAAAACAAAAATATGAATAAGCATTCAATATCTCTGATTGGCTCATTGGCTGATGACACGTAAACTAGAGTCTCATGCTCATAATAGCATGCATTTTACTGTCATAATCACTGGTATATATAGTACTAAGGTGAATGCTACTAGAGACCACTGTAATAACAACAAAATAACCACATAGATAAGAACAACTATAATAACATTAATAAGAACAAACACAACATATTAAACAAAAATATTAACAACATACCAACATATTTGAATAATTGATCTGCTCACTTAAGTTTTGTACATGTCTATTAAAATGTAATTTAATTACTGCAAGTAATCAAAAAATGCTGATATACTTTCAGAGGTTTATCAATTTTATATATCAAGTGCGCTAGTCCTTGTGTAGTGAAATCATCCCCAAATGCTCATTATTTTACTGTCTTGAGCCTCGAATTTTTACAAGACACTGTCTCGAGTCTCGTCTCAAACTTAAAAACCTGTCTCGTTCCACCTCTAAGCTGACATTTTCTTGATTTTAAAATATGACACAAATAGTTAACACCATTGTTGTAAAAAAGCAGTCACACCACATGAATTTAATTTGTCTGATTTGTATCTTTTTCCTTTTAGCTTCTCTGCGTCAGGACTGTTAATAATCAACAACAATAATAATACAGGTATCTTATGAGTGACCATATGTATGTCAAGTATATAGATATTTCATTGGGTACATCCTGAACCTATCGGCGGGCATGAAGTCAGAAGTTTCTAGATACAAACTGTGGTTTAAAACACTAAACTGGCCATAAAACACCATAAAAAGATACTAACTACATTAAAGAAAGAGTTAAAGGAGTCATTGAGGTGCAAGAAATAGAGAAATTTTCAAGCCTACAGAGTTTCAGCAAAAACATGCGTATAAATTTAGTATTAGCCAGTGTAAAGTAATAAAAGCTGGAAATGGGGGTAAAAATATTTAAATAGTGATCTTGGCCAAACAGATTTAGAAAACTTAAAAATTTTAGAGTGTTTCTTAAATTGCGACAGCTATAAAAATAGAGTTAACTTGTTTGTGTTATCATCACCAAATTCTAACTGTTTTGTTCATTTAAAATTGGTTTTGGTGAAATGTTCAGCGTTCTGTCAGCCGAGTATGTAGAAAGTGTTAGCCTAAAATGGGAAGTGTAATTGTCTTGTAATAATAAGCCACGTTATTTTTGTTATGGCTGATGGCATGCGATTGCAATATGCAGTCGATATAAAAGTTAGATTGAGCTCCAAGAAAAATGGGTAGCGAAAGTCAGTTTCTAATTTATTGGTTTTTCTTCTCAAGGATTATGGTCATAAATTTGTAACTGCTTTAGCTACAAACTTTGTCTGCTTAGCAGATTTAGCAAAAGGAACTTTGCACATGAGCACGGATTTAGGCTAGTATAAATGAGTGAATACATATTTGTCTTGAGAGTCACTGGTTATGAGCTTGTCACCTTGCCATTTTGCATGATATTAATGATATGTGAAGACATTATTAACAGGTTGCTAGGCGACGTGGTCATAGCTTAGACATATGTATGTGATAGTTTACTATACTTTACATTCGTCAAAAGATAAACAATCTATGAATGAAGTGAAACATATTTCTTTATCCACTCAAAACATTAGTCAGTAATTGGCTGAAATTTTAGCCTATCGGTTGTTTGCTAATTGCAAATTACAATATGTTTGGCATAATGAATTTGCACTTTATTTCCAAATTACGAGTATGCAGGATAGCTTTCAACAAAACTGTGCACAAATCTAACGACAGCACTTTATTTAAAGAACTTCATAGATATTTGCTGATTAAAATTATTTCTAACCAATGTCTATTATTTGGTGTAGTGCTGTCTATCATAATGCTTTAGTTCACAGGACGTGTATGTACAAACAGCAAATAATACATACAATTCAGGAAGACTTGGATATAGACAACTTAATTTATCTGAAATTTAAAAAAAGAAGGATTGTTCGCCTTCTCACTGTTGCAAAAGTTATTCAGAACTTTTGAAAGCTATGCAAGCTTTTGAAAGACTAATAATTTACATGCTGAAAGAACTCCATCAAAAAAATAATATCATTTTTTAAGACATCAATGAGCCATTTCCTCGGCTACTTCTATAATGCATTCAAAGTCTATAAAAATTGTTAAAATGTTTCCCAAATCCTGCAAATACTGAAGAATGATTGGTGCTTGACTGGCTAATCATGGTGCTTGTACAGCGCTAGTGTTAGAAAGATCAAAGCACAGTTTATTTAATTATTGTAATTAAATCTGACAGTTATGACTTAGAGAAGCCGTACTTCTCTGTGCACTCGAATAACTAACATACATATACTTCGAAGTATCAAAACCGCGTTAAACAAGGAACTACTATTGGCCTGAGATGGCTATTAATTATTTCTATGGTGTTGCTATCAAAGTTTTAACAAAAAAAAGCTAAAAGCTTCGGAGTTGGACAACGAAAAAGTTGATTGTTATTGATGTAAGCGATTCACTATTAATACAATTTTGTGGACACTTTTCTACTTATCAATCGATATTATGGGTTCATGAAGATCAAAAATCGTCAGTGTGGCGTTCAAATGAAGGCAGCGTTAAAATCAGAGTTAAAATAGAGGTGGTGTTCAATTAGAGGTTTTACAGTAACTAGGTTCATAAACATCTTAAGTTAAAATTGGTAGCTCTAGTGTCAGATAGTACCTAATTAAAAGTCTAATAGTTAGTAGTAGTGTTTCAGTAAAAGTAGATTCACTGCACCCTCTCATATAGCAAAGCCTGGCAAGGGAGGCCTCAATCTAACCACTAGAGCTGTGCCAAAGTTTTGCCAGTAGAAAACAAAGACTATCATAATCAGACTGTAGTTGTAAAATAAGCTATTCATACCTGTGTATATAGACAACAGTGTTTATTATTACATACATGTACATGTAGCCTTCGCTTGCATACTATGGACAGGAACACCTTTGTAAAGACAGAAAAGCAGTGATAAGTAAGGGTAACCTCGAGTTATATGTAAACAGTACATTTGTAGTTTTGTTAGTGTAAGAAACCAATTTTTGATTACTTGTCCATCAATTTAATTCTATAGTCTTCAGTTTCTAGCCAAAACAAGTTTCTATCATAATTTGTTGAAAGTCATTACTGTAATGTACCAATGTTTGTATTCTCTGATTATTCATGATCATCACCCCTGTATGTCAGCTGATGCAACACATTATGTGAATCAACAGTTTTTACAAGCTAGTGCAGAAATGTTTCCTTGTTATGCTTTCAGTGTGGCAATCTATAATATTGTTTATCTTATTGTGTGTCGTCTGATTCATTGCTGACTTGTTTGTGACAAAATCTTTCAGTGAAATAAATTAGTCTAGTCTAGCACAGCAAACAGTCAAGAAGCTCCCTGTGCACTTCTAATGATAATTAACGTATAAATGTATACATTAAATTGGCGACGAAGGAAAAAGTTTCTACGCTAGACTGGTAAAAAAAAATGGCAGCAACAGGTGCAACCACAGCGTCAGCGGTTCCGGTGTTTGGTGGGAAGGTGGAGACGTATTTGGAAAAATTGGACAGTTATTATGCGTTTCATGGAACCAAACCGGACAAGAAAAAACATGTGCTCATCATGGGACTGTCAGAAGAGCAATATGAAACGCTGGCCTGCCTAACTGCACCAAGGAAGCCAAAAGAAGTGGATGCAGAGGATTTAATTGAGCTGCTGCGAAGGCATTATGGAGCAACAACGAACAAGATGATGGAGCGGGCGAAATTCAGAGAGGTGAAAAGAAGTCCATCAGAGTCAGTTTCAGAGTTTGTGCTGAAACTACGATCTCAAGCTCGAACGTGTGAGTTTCAGGCTAATTTGGAAGAAAATCTGCTAGAACAGTTCCGGATAGGTGTCAATAGTAAGACAGTTCGGGACAGAATTTCAGCAATGCCAGCTGACAGACAAGCAGACCTTTCCGAAGTGGTAGCCATAGCTCGACAAGTGGAGATGGAGGAGAAATTAGACTCGATGAGTGTCACCACCCTACCTGCAGTCGATGTCTCAGCTGTAAGGAAGCAAAGGAGGCATGGTAAGAAATCGCCTACTCCTAGTTCTACTGTTAAGAAGAAAGCATGTTTCCGGTGTATGAGCGAGAAACATCTTAGCAGCAGTACAGATTGTCCAGCCCTGCACTGTAACTGTAACACATGCCACAAAAAGGACACTTTGCGGGATCTAAATTCTGTAATGGAAAACCCAAAAGGTCTACTACCATGTCTGCAGTAAACCACCCCGAGTCAAGCGATAGCGATATGTATGCCATTCAGCACATTAGAAGTAAGATGCCTAGATGCTACATCAACATTATGGGTGAGAGAATTCCATTCATTCTTGATACTGGAGCCTGCAGCAATATTATTGGTGTTGACACTTATAATAAGCTGAAGTCCAAGCATAGCATCTCACTGCAAGCTGTCAATGATGATGACAATCTTTTTGGCTATGGCAGCAAGAGAAAATTAGATTTGTGTGGGTCATTCAGTGCTATTGTTCAATGTGGTCATAAAACGGCACGTGCTATTTTCTATGTTTACAATGGTGTGGCTAAATGCTTGTTATCACATGAAACAGCTGTTAGTCTGTCTTTAGTGTCATATAGTGATAATGTTTTGTGTAACATTTTGCCTGGCAATTCTGATGGCATAATTAAAAGTTTTCCGACAGTTTTCCAAGGTTTGGGTAAGCTGGTAGGATATCAGGTCAAATTCCACATAGACCCTACAGTAGAGCCAGTAGCTCAACCTCTTAGGAGAACTCCTTTTGGAGTCAGGGAGGGGTTACGTAGGAAATTAGATGCTATGGTGGGTGAGGATGTCATAGAGCAGGTTGTGGGTGTCCCGTCCCGGTGGAGCAGTCCCCTGGTGTGTGTACCTAAAGACAATGGTGACATTAGGGTAACGGTTGACATCCGAAGGGCAAATAAGGCAATTACTCGTGAACGCCACCCCATTCCCACAATCAAAGAAAGGCTTGCTAATTTAGAGGGAGGGAAGGTTTTCTCTCGTTTAGATATGAATCAGGGATTTAATCAGGTAGAATTGGAGAAAGAATCAAGGGATATTACCACTTTCTCCACTCCATTTGGCCTGTATCGTTACAAGCGTTTGACAATGGGAGTCAATGCTAGCCCGGAATGTTTTCAGTATATCATCCAGCAGGTTTTGTCAGGTCTAGAGGGTGTACAAAACATGGCTGATGATATCTTCTTACAAGCTAGTTCGGTAGAGGAACATGATATAAGGTTGAAGGCTTTGCTTGAGCGACTCAGAGACGTTGGTATAACCTTGAACGCGAAGAAATGCCAATTCCGTTGTAGCAAGGTCAAGTTTCTAGGTTTTATTGTCTCAGATAAAGGTATATCGGCAGATCCTGAGAAAGTAGAAGCAGTAGTTAATTTCAAAGCTCCACAGAATGCGACTGAGTGTAGAAGTTTCATGGGTCTGGTGAACTTTGTGGGCCGCTTTCTCCCTGATCTTGCAACTGTATCAGAGCCTATCCGGAGATTGATGCATAAGAATGTTGTGTTTCGATGGGCAAGTGAGCAAAGGAAAGCGTTTGATAAGATCAAACACTTGATGAGCAATGCAGAGACACTGGCGCATTATGATGCTAATGCTAAGACGAAATTAATTGCTGATGCATCTCCATTTGCTTTAGGGGCAGTGCTTGTACAGACACAGCATGGGGTTAACCAGGTGATTGCTTATGGTCATAGATCACCTTCTGATATCGAGAAGCGTTACAGCCAAACTGAGCGTGAGGCACTCTCATTGGTGTGGGCGTGTGAACATTTCAGGCTATATTTGTTGGGCACAGAGTTTGAGCTGATAACTGATCACAAGGCTTTGCAGTTTATTCTCAACAATCCTTGTTCTAAGCCAGTACCTAGGATAGAGCGATGGGCATTGAGGTTGCAGTCATTCAGGTTCAATGTAGTGTATCAGAGTGGCAAATCAAACATAGCAGATCCATTGTCTAGGATGGTGAATTGGGTTGGTGATTCTCCATTTATTAGCAATGTTACAAGTGAGAGTTATATGGAATACACAGCTCGTGACTCTGTTCCGAAAGCTATGACATGGGAGGAAATAGTTGACCAGTCTAATCAGTGTGAGGAAATCAAGCTCTTGAAACAGGCCATTTATAGCAATGATTTTGGGAGTTGTCCTTCCTCGTTCAAAAGTGTGTCTATTGAGCTTAGTGAGGTTCAGGGTGTTGTACTGAGAGATAAGAGGATTGTTATACCCAGAAGTTTGAGAGATAAGGCTGTGGAACTCGCTCATGAAGGTCATCAGGGTATTGTAAAAACCAAGCAGAGGCTACGAACCAAAGTGTGGTGGCCAGGTATTGACAGAATGGCAGAGAGCTATTGTAGGAAATGCATTGAGTGTATGACAGTATCTCAGCCAGATCCACCTCAGCAGGTGACAATGACAAAGTTTCCGGATAAACCATGGTCATACTTGAGTGCTGACATTTTAGGTCCTTTACCAGATGGTAGGTCAATTATGGTGCTTGTTGACTATTACTCTCGATATTTTGAATGTGCATTTCTAGGCTCTACCAAGTCTGCAAAGATTATTGAGTTTCTAGACACCGTGTTTGCTAGGTTTGGGTACTGTGAGACTCTGAGAACGGATAATGGTCCTCAGTTTATATCAGCAGAGTTCCAGGGTTATTTACAGGCTTGTAATATAAAGTGGATATCAACTACCCCATTGTGGCCTCAGGCAAATGGAGAGGTAGAAAGGGTAAATCGTACGATTCTCAAATCCTTGAAAATTGCACATGGTAAAAAGGAAAATTTAGGCAAGGCTTTGAGGGATTTTCTCATGGCATACAGATCAACACCGCACAGCAGCACAGGTGTGGCACCATTTAGCCTTCTGTTTGGTGGCCGTGAAATGAGAACTAAACTTCCTGGTTTGTGCGGTGAAACTGATCCAACTGTGTTTGAGAAAGCAGCTGATTTTGATGCAAGAGCTAAGCATGTAAACAAAGAAAATGTAGATAAGCGTTTATCCAGTAAGGATATTGAGATCGGAGATCAGGTTTTAATGAGAAAAGAGAAAGGGGGAAAGCTAGATGGTAATTTTGAATCAAACCCCAAAACAGTTGTGGCTAAAGAAGGGTCTGAAATAATTGTTAGGGATGAGAGTGGGAAACAAACACGTAGAAACTCCACTTTTGTCAAAGTTTTGCCTGACGCAGTTCAACTGGGCCCTGGTAACCAAAGTACCTTAAAGGGGGCCAACAGGGCTGACTGTTCTATTCCACTGGCTCCTAATCATGACTCTACCCGACCACGTCACCCACCAGAGAGATATGGGGATATTAGGGTACATTAAACAGATTACAGTAGGACCTTGTGGAATTTGAAGCTGAAATCTTATCAGCCCTAGGATACTTTATAGCTAGTCTCATTTTATTCTGATTATATATATATATTTTACACTGTGTGTTACAAATTAGCTTTGTTTAATGGATGTTTTTCAAATAACTGCTTACACAAATGTAGCTCTCTGATTTATGTCACAACAGGACTTAATGCCTGTAAAATTGGTAAGGGATGTAATGTACCAATGTTTGTATTCTCTGATTATTCATGATCATCACACCTGTATGTCAGCTGATGCAACACATTATGTGAATCAACAGTTTTTACAAGCTAGTGCAGAAATGTTTCCTTGTTATGCTTTCAGTGTGGCAATCTATAATATTGTTTATCTTATTGTGTGTCGTCTGATTCATTGTTGACTTGTTTGTGACAAAATCTTTCAGTGAAATAAATTAGTCTAGTCTAGCACAGCAAACAGTCAAGAAGCTCCCTGTGCACTTCTAATGATAATTAACGTATAAATGTATACATTAAAATTACCTTTGTAATTTTTCTTACTGTAAAAAATACCTACTAAACCAGAAAGCTGTTATCAAAAGGATGCACCACATGAAAAGTTACAAATAGCCAATATGTGTCACTGGCATGTCACTTGAAAAGACATTTTATTTGGTATTCAAAAGCTAGTAGCTCACAAAAGTGAACCTGATTGGTCTAATCAACAGCCAATAAACTTTTGCTGTGTATAGGCGTACATATTTGTAGAATATCAGTGCCTTAATTGCTATTAAAAAGATAAAAAAGTTTATTTATTTCATATCTCTTCATTTCAGGTACTTTATTCTTGGCTAATCTTTTGAAAGGAATTCTTAAATTCGGTGATTAAATGTTACAGAGATTAGTGAAGAGATGATGGTTTATCCTTTACCAGTGTCATAACCTAGTTAACAATCCCAGTTGTCAAAAAATGAAGCTTATATCAACATTATTAAAAATGGAAAATACTATAATAATATTATGATTATATTATTATATAAACTAAAAAATATATTTGGCATAGCTTAAGCAAAAAGAGTCAGTTTTCATTATTTTATAGAAAATTATTAATTGCTTTATTTATAACCATTTAAAAATATCATATTTTTTGAAATTTATTTTTATGTGCAGTTCTATCCAAAATTTTTTTCATTTTTGTGCCGCAATAAAATACTGTTAAATCATAATCTTTTTGAACTTCCAACACTGAATCGTTTATCTTGGAAGAAACAAGTTAATCCAAAACAACATGAAGCATAGACTCAAATCTAAAGGGACTGGAATTTACTAAAACAGACCTTGAAGCTATCATGAGTGACCTGTCGGTACCATTTAAGTAGTCAGAGTAAGGATAGACAACTACTGATATCCTGTAAGTTATTAAGATACTTTGAAGAGATACCAGAGCATGCTATTAGAGTAAATACACAGAGGTTAGGTTAGCAGCATGACTCTATCTGAGTTCTTGTGGAGCTGTTTAAGCAGTGCACATTCAGAATGTAAATTAAAAGTTATATAAAGTCTAAATTAAGCCAAAGTCACTTTGTGAAATCTTTACCAAAATATCTAAATCTTTGTTGAATAGGCGCCAAAGTATAATTTAGAAATTAGGAAAAATGTTGTCACGATAGCTGACTAGAAAATATGTACTAATACTATAACATGCTTACTCATAGAATAGCTTACAGCTGAGAGTATGATGACATCACTTCCTACTTGTACAAACCAAAGCTGTGGTTGAATGTATTTACAATAACCTAAAACTTTAAAGACAACAGAATTTAAAGATTGATTTTTGATTTTTTGAAGTATTTTAATGTTAACTTCCTGCTATTGCTTTTTTGGTGCCTTTAAATATTGGCGACTTGGGTGACTTTAAATATTCGAGACTACTATTGACTAAGATATACTTACATTTAGGTTTTTTTCAGTTTCTGATATGATTTGGCTTGATAATACACCATGAACAGGTTTAGCACTGTTCCCTCTTAAGGGCTTCATGCTATTTTCTTAACTTTGCTTTTGAAGTATTACGGTGTCACTATTCATAAAAATATCAAATCTTTTTATCTGTATTATTATTTATAAAGCATACATCTAAAATTTGACAATAAAATCCTAAAATGCAGTTTTAATTAGGAAGGGTCAACGACTTCATCAGAAGACTGAAATTCTTGTGAGATTCAACACTCTCTGCGTTCTGTCTGTAATAGCCGATGTTGTATCTTTGGTTAACTCTCTAAGACTGTAGTAGCGAATCCAGTAAATCAACAACAAATTTACAATTATTATCGGAAAATTATGATATTGTTCATTGACATAGATCCTAATTCGGTTTTACATTTTGCGTCACATAGTTAATTTATCCTGCTTGAGTAAGTCAAAACAAGAGTATCCAATTATTGAAATACCAGGATGCTAATTGCATAAATAAACCAAATCTCTCAGCATGTAAAATTGATATATGGAGGTAAATTCAACTGCATGCTGTAGCTATGTTGTGGTTACAAGGGCTAGTTTTAAAAGTACTAATTAGCCTACAGTCCTGGTTGGCAGAATATAAGTTTAGTTGCATTTTCAAACAAGATGAACAAATTTCACGAACAGCTCAATTTACAGATACAATTTGCCCTTTTGACTTTTTGACAATTTGGCATTTTATCCTTTTCAAGGGACCTTCCATATTTGTAATGAGCTGACCTTCATGGAATCAATAATCAGTCTACAAACTAAACATTACTAAATCTACTAAAATCTACAAAATTACTACTCAATCGTGTTCTTCATTATCTTTATTACCTTTGATAGTGCTCTAACTGACTTTCCCTGAATAACAGTTTAATAATTTTTGAATAAAAGTTTTAAAAGTTATATATACTAGCCGAACCAAACTCTAAAATAAAATTCTAAAAAATAGCAACTGCAAAAGTTAATATTAATAAATGATAAAAATACATACTTAGTTTGTTCCCTGTCATCGGGATAAGGATGGATAAGGACAGCTTAGTGTAGTGGTTTAGTGAGCCTGTCTGTAGAATGAGAGGTTGCAAGTTCAACTCTAGTGTGATGTGCATTTTGCATGCTATGATTAACCCACTTTAACTGAACAAACCACTGACAGATTACAAATAGACACTGAGATTTATATATAATTATAGATATATTCGTTAAAAATTCGAATTTTAATGAAGAGTTAAAAGTTACTGCGGACCAACTGAAATGTATGTTTATAATATTCCCTACTTTCTTTTCTTGCATAAAGATTTGCTAAACCTTTGAACAGTCAGCTTATCCTTATGTTTAATACTATTAGTAAACTGTGTGGATAGCCTTGTAACTGACTTAGATGCACTGTCACATGATCTTGTAAGTTATGATCATCTATTTGCCAACTGCCTTAAAATATCCAACACTCTTATAACATTCTTTTGAGGTTGCTAAGCAACCCTTCCTCGTTACCACCAAATATCATCAGTTTATATGCTTTTACGCTAAAAGAGATTTACTGCATTGGTAGATTAAGTAAAATTTGCTTCCTTGTTTGTTCAGAAATGATGCTCAGTCATTGGACAATGGCTTAGCCTATCCGTTCTCACCTAATTGAAATGTATGTTAGAGTTTAATAAAGCTAACACTAAGCTATGATATACCTCTATATATGTCAACAGACAGATAAGCCAGACATATTTGGTAAATGTTTTTATAGTTAGAAACAAACATACTTGACACTGTCTGGTTAAAAAGCACAAATTTAATATGTAGTTTTTATTCTCTTATTCTAGTAATTTTCAAACAAATACAACAACAAAAAATAAACGAAACAAAAATATGAATAAGCCTTTTAACATTTTTTACCTCTGATTGGCTGATTGACTGATGGCATGTAAACTAGAGTTTCATGCTCATAATAGCATACATTCTACTGTCATAATCGCTAGTATGTAGTACTAAGGTGAATTACTACTATACAAACAACTGCAATAATAACATTTAGATAAGAACAGCTATAATAACAATAATAAGAGCAAACACAACATGTTAAACAAACATATTAATAACATACCAAATAATTTGAATAATTGATCTGCTCACTTCAGTTTTGTACATATCTGTTAAAAAAGTAATTTAATTACAGGAAGTCAGCAAAAATTGCTAATATATTTTTTTAATTTCTGAAAAATCCAATATTACTGCCTAATTACTGTATAATCTTATATACAAATGCATAAAATTAGTATTAGCTAGTGTAAAGTAATAACAATTTGAAATAGGTTTATAAATATTTAAATAGCGACCTTGGCAAAACAGACTGTGCAAAGTTAAAAAAATGTTAAGTCTTTCCTAACTTCGGACAGCTATAAAAAACTATTTTGTTTGTGTTATGATCACTAAATTTTAAATGTGTTGTTGTTTAAAAATTTAGCCTGGTGGAATATTAATTTTGTGTTCAACCTTGTAAGTGCAAAGTGTTACCGTAAGGTTTAAAATGTGTTGTGGAACAATAAGCCAAGTGATCTTTTGCTGTGGCTGATGGCATGCAATTGTACCAAGAACCTTTATAGCTGATATAAAAGTTAGGCTGAGCTCCAACAAAACTAGATGACAAAAGTCAGTTTTAGCTGTTGTGTCTTTCTAGTAAGAATTGTGGTCATAAAATCAAAAAAACTTCTTTAGCTACAAACTTTAACAGATTTAGCAAAAGGAACTCTACTCTACACAAGAGCAGGGATTTAGGCCAATAAATGAGTGAATGCATATTTATCTTGAGAGTCACTGATTATGAGCTGGTCACCTTGCCATCTTACATGATATTAATGATATGTGAAGACATTATTGACAGGTTTCTAAGCAACCTGGGGATAGCTAAGACATGTGATATCTTGCCATACTTTACATATTTCAAGATTATCAACCGACTGATAAAGTGAAACTTATTTCCTTGTCCATTCTAGAAAATGATCAGTAGTTGGCTGACATCTTGGCCTATCAAACGCCTGCTAGTTGAAAATTATGTTTTATCACAATATTTCACAAGCACTTCATTTCTTAATTACGAGTGCTACATAGCTTTCAGCAAAACTCTGCCCAGACTTAAAGGCAACACTTTATTCGAACATAACATACGTGCATATTTGCTGATTGCAAATCTTTAGAAATGTGTTCAAAAAGAGAATATATGAAATTTTTATTATTCGGTGTAGCGCTGTTTATGCTTTATTTCACAGGACTTGTATGACTAGCATGTTTACTAAAAAATTAACGACAGAGCTTAATAATTAAATCTAGGTGATTGGGTCAAATGAAACTTATTGGAAAACTGAACTATAGGGTTGCTGGAAAAAGGCTTCACACAATCATTGGTGCAGTAAAGTAACAAAACCATCCCAGCTATATTTGTTACCATTGTTAAAGCTTATTCATGAGATATGTTTAAGAATTTGAATCGTTATTAAAAACGCAAAACTATTACTTCTTTTTTCACACAAAAACCGATTATTTTAATTTTTTAAAGTTTCACTTGTGATTTCTAAAAACTGTCCCATAAACAGAAATAAAACATGGATGTTGAAAAAAGGACAACAAATTTCTGTGTAGCTTTATTTGAAATAAAAACATTAATGATTGTTTGCCTTTTCACTGATGCAAAAGTTATTGAGAATTTTTGAAGACTGCAAGTTTTTGAATGACTAATGATTTACACGCTGAAAAACTCAATCAAAAGAGATAATATCCTTTTTTAAAACATCAATGAGCTGTTTTCATGGTTACTTCTCTAATGCATTCAAAGTCTAAAAAAATTGTTAAAATGTTGCTCAAATCCAGCGAATACTGAAGAGTGATTAGTGCTTGACTAGCTAACCATGGTGCCTGTACAGCGCTAGTGTTAGAAAAATCAAAAAACAGTTTATTGTTATTATTGTAATTAAACCCGACAGTTATGATTTAGAGAAGCCATACCTTGCAGTGCACTCAAATAGCTAACATTTCTCTCAGTATAACATGACAGAAGAAATATGTATGTTAAGGTTAAAGAAGTTGACGCTTTATTAAAAGTAAATACTCCAGTACAACAAGTCAGAGTGTGATGGATACAATAACATGTTTTGCAATACCTTTGAACATCTGCAAAATAAATTGTCAGAATTTTAGTTCTCCGCAATGATAAAGTTAGAAAACCTACAATTTATACAAATAATGTGGATTTCCTTTATTTAAAGGAAATATATATACTTCAGTGCTACAATTTTGTTAATAAATTCTTATTATTATTTAAGACTATTGACTTGTTTTACACAGATCAGTAAGAGTGTAACTCCTTGCCTCTCATTATATAATAAACATGCTACAAAACTATAGTGCTACAATTGTAGACAAGCGTTGATAAATTATTAAATTCGCATCACTTTGTTATATTCTATACATAATCTACCTTCATACATAACACCTTATTATATTCTGTACATAGTCTACCTTAATACATAACACCTTATTATATTCTACACATAGTCTGTCTTAATAATATATGTTATGTTATATATTACATAATTCGCTTTATATACAAAACTTTGTAGTATTCTGTACACGATCTGTCCCAATACATGTCACCTTGTTATATTATGTACATACTGTCTCTTTATACATAACACCTTGCTATATTCTGCATGTCATTCGTTTTAATACATTCATTTGGCAGGACACATTTTAAATACTGGAAAACATGCAATACTTTGCTATAATCCATTTTAAACATATTTCAGGATTACTACATTTTAATAACTTTCATTCAAGCTCTTGTTTTCAGCAGTCTATCATGTTCCTATTTAATCTAATGTAGACCAAGTTGACAACTACAGATCATTTGCTGAATTAGTTAAGTTTGCTACAATTCTTTTCAATGCTTGTAGTTATGCTAAATATCAACACACATTGTAATATTACACTTTATTACACATTATTAAATCTACTGTATCCTTTCGAAAAACAATGAGCATATAAAACGGGTGCTGTGAGTTTGACAATTACAGTTTGTTAGAAATCCTAATAATAATTTTTACGGTTGACCAATTTTAAAACATATTGCATAGTCCTGGCTTGTGATTGGCTGAGTAAACCTAATCTTTATTTATAGTCTCTATTCTGCTATAAAAGAAGAAGAAAATTGTACACCTTCACACTTGAAGTCTAGTTCTATAACAGACTTTATAACTGAAGATGTCACTCTCTAGAGTTGCTCTACTCACTGGTAAGAATGGAACATTTTATAAATCATAGTTAAATCTGATACCTTAAGTCAGTTTATGAATACTTTTATCAATACAGCTTTAAAATTGAAGCTCTAGCGCAGCTTGGTGGTGCTACTCTTTGTTATAAAGCTACCTTCAGAAAATTATAACTTTTGCTAACTTGTTCTATCTATGAGTTTGATGTTACTATAGTTGTTGGAGGTTGATATTCTTCTATTTGTTTTTGTAAAACAATTACTGCAAGTGTATCACTATAGAAAATCCTAAACAAAGTTATATACGATTAGGCTTACTAAAGGGCAGTGTTATAATTTTAGATTTTTAATAAAGATGAAAACATTGTAAATATTGTATATTTGATTATCAAATGAATCAGTTTATTTGATTATCTATGAACTATACGGTTTTTATTGCCCGGCTTTGTACGGGTAATAGGAAAGTTTTTTGCACAAAAACTTAATTTTAATCAACATGTAGAACATGAACCGCTCTAACTTTTAAATGAAGGTATTTGTTTATTTTTTTGCATTGTGTTTATTTCTGTGTAATTTATACTTTACCGGCAGCAATGCCTACTACAGCAATATACTGATTGCAATAAACTTAGTGGCAATATGAGCTTAAGAAGTTTTTCACATCTGAACACATAATTTTTTGCTAGTATGGCTTTACGCATATTACTAGCTGAAGTGTTAAGAGTGAAGCTATGGAAGATCGACAGGTTTAATAAGTATGCGCACAGTATATTCAATAGTATAGTCAGTTGAACAGTGTGGTGTATTGGATTAATGCCTGTATACAGAACCAGAGATTCAAAGCTCAAATCTAGTACGGAGGAGGTTGTCATTCCTCAAACTTTATCACCATAACTGACAGACAGGCCAACAAAAGACCAACAAACGTTGAGATTTATATGTATATAGATTTCTATGCAAAAACATTTCAGTATAAGCACCACAGAAGTGAACTTCCATAAAAATTTCTTATAAACTTAAAAAACATAAACTAAAACAAGTCTTCTGATGAATAAAGACGATTTGTATCTACACGTATTGACAAAGCTGTTGTTCATGCTCAGGCTAAATTGATCTGTTATTATTATTTTTTAGTGTTCCTTTCCTTTGGAATAATAGCAGTGAGCTCACAGGTTTGTTTTACAAATTACTTAATATTGTCTAACGTCGGCCAAAACTTCCACTTCATATAAATTCCTAGTTAATAATATCAATTATAACATTAAAAAATATTCTCCCTTGTTTTATCTAAGCCTGCTCCATGGTGCTGGCCAAGACACACTCTAGTTGTTTATGGAGATCCTCATATGAGAGTGTATGGCACATCCGGTATCACCACATGTGCAGCTGATGGATGGAGAACATACCTTCATAACAGATACTTTGATCTCGTTGCCCATACTTCGTCGTTTTACGTAGATGAGGTAAGTATAAGTACTCACAATTATCTTTTATTCATTCACCAGAGACCATACCTAGAGAACTTGTGAGATTAAATTTTATCATTAGCATGATTGCTATTTACAGCAAAATTGTTGTCAAAATTCAGTTTGGCTGATTTTTTATCTTCTTTATAAAAAATAAATTATGGTCATGCAATAACACAATTTTTTTGTAGTAAAACAAACTAATTAATTATAGGAATTTGGTAAATCAGTGCATCAACTTTTCCAATACTGTTTAATTAGCATTGATCTGTTAGCAAAAAATTGCTAAAAATACATGGCTTTTTGGGCATAAAGATAAGTCTGGAAAATTAATTATTAATAAAGAAGTTTTAATGGCTTTACAAAAATGATAAGGGCACAAATTAAATCTACTTTTTGTAACAATAAATTGTGAACAATGAACTGGATGTTGGTAAGTTTTTATTAAGGTAACTGTCTTTCTTCCCTCCAAACCAACTCAGTGTATTGCAACCAAGAAACCGCTGTATTAATTGAACTGCTAGCGACTCTTATGAGGTTTATTATTTTGTTTCATGAGCATTTTCATTGTCTGCCAGGGAAACAATTTTATATTTTGAGTTGGTATAAAGTATAATCATACTTTATATCAATAGATGTTTATTAATTTGAATACAAAGTTAGGAAATATTTATTTGCGCAACACACCCTCTAAAATATTGCAGTTAAAAATTTGAAACTCCCAAAGGCAAATGTAGTGGTTATTTTCTAAATTAAAAAACTTTCGAGCATAACTCTTTACAACTATGCAAGTATGTAACCAATAAAAAGGAAATTAGTGGCTTATCTATGAACATAAAAAAACATACTTCCATCTTGTTAAGTTTTACCACATCTACTGTATGTGTGTATTTATGTTTGCAGATAGAGCTAACATTTTTCAGCCACAACAACAGGGTGAGATATATTACCGGAACTGGGTCTATTGCTACCCAACTTACTTTGGAGCCTTCAAATGCTCCTGTGAACACACATGGTAAGTTTAAACATAATAATGGTCCCATAACCAATTATGAAAAGACAATAAGTTGGTTTGGTCCAAAGCAAAGTCAGACAAGTGCCACAAATCAGCCTACGTAATTTTTTTGCATTTCTTTAAAGAGATGGAAGATTATTCATTGGTCTTTGTTCTAAATCAACCGTTGTAAAGAAATGAGTTCTAGGACTTTCAACACACTCGATACAAACTCAGAGAGAGATATAGGCTCAAAGTATTACACGATTAATATAGGTCTTGCTAGTGATACTTGTACTGCAAATTTGTTTACATCACTTGATATGTTTATTTTTCACTTACATTTGTAGGTCTGATAAATATTTTGCCAGTGTGGATAAATACTGTACGAATAATCGATTTCAACTCTCTCACGGTTTTCTATATTAGAAAAATAAGGTAAGTATTTGTACGCTTTTTACTCATCAGTAAGTCATCAGGCTAAAAGTTTGGAGCAACAATAAAATGATTTATAGGAACTTCTTATTAACTTATTACCTACTATAGGGGGTCCTACCACACAAAGCTGTCGTCAGAATAGTCACTTTTAAAATCACTGTCGTCACTTTTAAAATCACTGTCGTCACTTTTAAAATCACTGTCACCTTTTACAAATTGGTAACCAAAACAACCTCTTTCTTCACATTCGTTATTTTTATACAAATATCTATACTGGTGGCACTGGGTTGCGTTAAAAATCTGAAACTCGCTAGGTTTGAACTTCTGCTAACCAAAAGCATGGCTCAACCAGCGACCTTCACAAACATATTAGTGATGTTTGGGAGCGTTGCTGATTACTCCGCGAAGAGTGACAGCCGTCTTAGGTTTTTAGAGCTATATTTCTTGTACGGAAAATAGACCGAGATTGCCTTTAATAATCACTGTCAGTCACAGACTTGGAAACGGATTTGCTGTCAATGTCGTGGCATTTCATTGCTTTAATTATTTGGCAGTCTATAAATGCTGGGCCAGATGGTTCAAACCAAAACTAGTGAAGTTTCGGTTGACCGTGGTGATTTATGAACAAATTAGTTAGTAACAAACAAGTTAGTAACGGTACGGCAACACGTAACAAAATTTCCGTTGGTTCTAACCAAAATCACGAAATGATTGAAACACGCAGAATTATTCTGCGCTGCTAGAATCGCGCTAACGAGCACGATCTCAGCAGCTTTTGCAATTAGTATAGTCAAAGAGACGTATAATGACACACAATAGTAAAAGTATAAGTGCAAATCAACATAGTACACACGATGCAATTGCTTAAATTGCGTTATTGAATGTATTTATTGTTTGGACACTATAGCTACAATTTGTTTATTTTTTAATTATATTTCCTTTTTAGCAGCAAAAGTTTTGTGGTAGAGAATGTCGACATCTCTAGCACAAACAAGTCAGTTGCATCGTATTTACTATGATAACTTTCTGTAATAATTTTCTTGTGTGTCGCATTATGTTTTCGGACTACGTATATCTTAAAATTTGCTAAAGTCGTGTTTGCTAACTAATAATAGCGCGACTTAGACAGTTACATCGTGTGTTCTATGTTGAAATGCCTCGTATTTTTATTGTGTGTCACGGTACATGTCTTGGACTATACTAATTGCTAAAGCTGCTAGAATCGTGCTCGCTAATAGTTTAATCTGTTAAAAGCGTTTCGTCGACGAACTCGGTGGGCATGCATAGCTCAAATAATTCTGCGAATTTTGACCGATTAATTCTGCGTTTTTCGTGATTTCGGCCAGAACTCCGAACCAACGAAAAATTCGTTACGTGCAGCCGTACCTTTAGTAAACCTATTTACGCAATCCTCGTCACCTACATTGGTAAATGGTCGTCTCGTCTGTCACTTTTTAAATATCCCTGTCGTCGGGTCGTCAGAATCGTCACAAAACATGGGAGGACCCCCACTATAGAGTGATTAAATTCTTATTGCAGGACAACTTACCTGATTGCGGTAAGGACTGGACATTGCATTCTGGATGATTCTTGTGGACTACTCATCGATGGGTGCCCAAGTGACTACTTGTCAAGTAAGTTATTAAGGTGTAACAACTACTTGATAAACTAAGCTTAATTTGACTCTACAGTATATCTCAGCAAGCTATTTGGTAGTTGTTTAGCGTAAATTAAATAAAGTCCAACAGATTACAATTTTTTAGCCTTTTGACTGCATGCTTCTGTTACCGAACTGAAGTTCGTATTTTATTGTTTTAGATTGAAAATAAACTCTACTATAAAACAGTTTTAGATTTTTTGTAGCTTCTCCAATAGTGAACTTTTACCAAAGTCAGAATTAATTTTTGTATTCAACAATGGAAAACGCTAACAAGACATTCAATGCTATATTCTACTCCACCATAAAAAAAATTACTTATTATACGACTTACTGATTTGTTTCAGTGCCAGGAAACGGTAGAAAGAAACGACAGGTGGGAGCTTGTGACTCAGCCTGTGAAGGAGTGCCGCAACCATATCGAGACACCTGCCTATTTGACTGTGAGGAAGATGGCGGACAAAATAGCCAACAGGTAAGCAAAATGCCTCTACTTAAACTTTTTGTAAAGGTTTAGGCTGATGAGTGAGCATAAAAGACAGAATATTACCAAGTTGATACTGTAAAGTTCATTGTTAAACTCTTTTACCTACTTCTTCACTTTCATAATAAAAATCAGTTATGCAACATTGCAGTATTAAGTTAATCTATAAATTGATACAAACTTAAAACTTTATAGATGTATAAAGCTAGATTTGATCCATATACTAAATTCTTTACCTGATTATAGGCAATCCACTACTGACTATTTTAATAAGAGTATTGCTTGTCTAGATTCAACTTGAACATCTTTTTACTGGAGGCTAGTTGCAACTCGATATGCTTTAATTTTCTAAAAAATGCAGTAGACACATTTGAGCAAATGCATGTATATACTAATTAATTTGAACTTTTTAGTCTTTGTCTGTTATACAAAACTGAAACCAAGAAAATTAATGAAGTTTTTAAAATAAAACAGCATAAAATTTACAAAGACAGAAAAACTTTTGAGTTTAAAATTAAGAATTATATTACCAGCGTTAAGGTAAAAAAACAAACAGATATAACTTTACTTAAAACATGTTTTCTTTACTATTTATGGTAAAACTAAGTTTTAGTTTTCCTGTTTTGGTGTAGAATTTTTGTAAAGATACATTTAAAAGTTTTTTTATAGAGTTTTTTCAACCACTGTTTATGTAATTCATAATCACTGTTATCTGTAAGAAAAGTTTGCTTACGCGTACACTCTACACTTCTCAAGAGAAGTCATACTAGTAACTCAGTCAAAATTCAACTGTCATTTAGAGTATGTTAATCAACCATTATGGCTAAATACATTTTTCCGATGCATACTTTTAGATTGCTGAAATATCAGGAGCCGTACCAGAACTGATGACACGAATTGAGGCGACTGACTCCGAGGTCGTCAGTACTACTACTGGTAGACCAACTCGAAATCCTCCTACCCGTCCAACTAGGCGTACTCGGCGTACTCGACAACCACGTACAACTCGACGACCTCGTACAGCTCGACCACCTCGTACAGCTCGAAGATCTCGAGCGATTGAAAGCTCCTAAATGCTATGATTAACTGTATTAGAAATAATACTAAGTTCTCTAGTATTGTGTTCAAAGGAATAACTTGTCTGCGTTTTGTGAAAATTGAATAAGTATTCCTTCTAATGTCTACTGTACTTGAAATTCTTGAAGTCTAGCAAAACATCTACATGTATGTTTATGACACTGTATCTTGCATCATCAAGTACATCAGCATGTAATAAAGTAATAGCCACTGCAGAATATGTGTACTCATTTTAGGAAGGCTAAATTTCAATTATACCAGTTCAAAAAAAAACAAAGAAGGCCTCCTGTGAGAGGTAATGAGGAAACCTAGAATGTTTCAAAAGATATACTTTTGTACCTTATATTCGACAAACTATCATCTTTTACACAGTTTTTAGTAAACCTCATTACTGAGCTTTTAATAGCAGAAAAATAGAAAATATTCTGATCTGTCTGAGTTACAACAATCACAGCCATCAAAGTTTAGAATGGATGATCATCATTTTGTATCACATCGCATGAGAAACTTTAATAGTTAGGGTGCGGTTTAGTAAAATGTTTTTCTAGTTCGCTGCAACACTCCTACGCTTGCCACATTATGTGAATTGCTGTTGAATTTGTTGAGGTGTTAAAAAAAGTATAGAGTTTTATAGTGAAATATATCTATGTAGTACAAAGTATAGCAGAAAAATATTTGGTCATATGTAGTCATCTGAAAGTTGTAATTTATAGTCAAGCCTCAACAGACAATCACCTCAACTTACAGGTTTTTATGCTGACAACACAAGATTTGAGTATATATTTGTACTGATAAACAAGGAAATTTTCATCATATGACTCCCAAAACCTTTGTAAAGTTTGCCATTTTCCAAGTGAAAATTGAAAGCTAAAGACATACATTAAAATAATAAAAATATATAACTAAACTAACTTTAAACTATATTTAGTATAAATTGGAGTTAGATTCACATTGCATTTCTATGGCTCACTCTATTGTCTAACTGACTTCCACCCTCTTTTTTCTCAATGCAAGTAAAGATATAACGTTTACGTTGTTCCACTTCATATTTATAAAATATATAAAATTTGCATATAGTAATTTCTTATACTATATCATATAATATATATTATATAATATATTTTAGGAAATATTTATATATATAAATATATAATAATGTATAATATAATACAGAATATCATAATAAATATATATCATATTAGATAACATACATTTTATAATATTTAAGATTATTTGCTATGTTATATATTATTATGTATATTTATGTATAGAGATATATATCATTAATTTTTAAATCTAGTCTCTTACACTTTTTTTCGACAATGCATTTGCTGTAATGGTTGCCGTAAATACTTGAAGTGTCTATCATTGCCTTTCAAGGAAAAAAGAACATATTTTTGCTAAGAATACTTGATCCACCATATGGCAGCTTTAACATAAAATTGAACCCAAAAGGAAAACTCATGTTATTAATATTATATCAACTGCTACAAAGTCTACAAACCTCAGCTGCACGTTTAATGAGCTTATTTTATCTCAGGTATTTTATTTTTACTAAACAACAGGCTCATATAGTGTCGGAGTAGATTTTTTATAGAAATCCTGACAACATTTGTTTGCAAAGTGGAGATAATTACAAGCAAAGAGCTGAATAGTGAGAGTTTTCTATTGGTTACAATTTTGATTACTTTAAGTTTGTTATTCAAAAATACTCTAGCTTTTTAACGAACAATACTCTTTTCTTACGACACTATTAGTAATGTGTGTAACCTTCTAATAGATTCATGGAAAAGTGAAATGTGTATGTACACCAGGACATTCTTTGCTAAGGCTGTGAAGACAAACACATCAACACATAATCTTATAATTAGTGATCATCCATTTTCAACTTCCTTGAATTTGAACCCAAATACAACATCATTTAGGAGTTGCTATAAGCAATTCTTCCTTGTCGTCAACTGATATGCTCAATTAGTTTTCAGTTATGCTAAGGGAGAATCATTAAAATGATGGATTAAATTATCTGTTTCCCTCTTTGCTCAAAAATCATTCTCAGCAATTGGATAATAGCTTGGCATGTCTGTTAAAGTTTGATAAATATAACACAAAGTTATGATAATATATTAACTTATAATTGACTCAAGAACCAGTCTTATTTGCACCTATTTTTGTTTTATATGACACTACGTTTATAGTAACATTTTTATTTTTCAGAAATGCTAGAAAACATTTCATTAAGTTCTCCGTTGGCTTATACTATAGTTCTATTACCTTTTTAGCAGAAATTTGTTCATGTGGCAATCCACATTTGACATCCACTATCATCCATTCCTTCTTTTTCTTGTACATCTTGATTCCTGACATAAATCTGTCTTGCGGCATTGCTTTTGTGTTAAGGTTCGTACTGTCAGAAATGGCAGTTTCAATTCTATTGGCTAGTGAGTCAATCTGAAGTTGTAGCAATGTTATTCGCAGAACAAGAGAGAAGACAGGCCTTTACCGAATTGTCTTCTCTCGTTCCTTGGTTGAGTGCTGTATGCTCCACGGCATCAAAAAGACATGGCCATTTTTGCTGATAGTGTTTTTAAATGCCATTTCTTCAGCTAGGCATCGTACTCTTCTGATGAGGTCTGAACTAATACAATCAAACAATGTGAGCCAGAGAAGAGGGTTGACTTTTACGGCAGGTACATGTCGAAATCAGGGTTACAAACTCAAACTTAGGGACCTCAGTTTATACGCCGCATTGACTCGTATGCCAGAATTTTTGGTATCTTACATCCTTGACTATTAATTTTTAGGTCCCTTAAGGCTAAACAGAAACCCTGATGCTGTCAACTAGCAAGACACGATCTTTTTATGCTGAAAACCATCTTGTTCATTTAATAGTCTTCAACATTTATAAGTTTTTATCAATTCAAGTATGCAGTAATTAAAATTTCGTAATCATTGTAAAGCACCGTAGATGATTGTACTATAAATTTATTTAATTGTGTGTATTTATAGATTAGCTTTACTATGTCTGTTTATAGATTAGCTTTACTATGTCTATGTATAGATAAGATTTACTATGTCTATGTATAGATAAGATTTGCTATGTATAGATAAGATTTACTATGTCTATGTATAGATAAGATTTACTATGTCTATGTATAGATAAGATTTACTATGTCTATGTATAGATCAGATTTACTATTTCTATGTATAGATTAGATTTACTATGTCTATGTATAGATTAACTTTACTATGTCTATGTATAGATAAGATTTACTATGTCTATGTATAGATAAGATTTACTATGTCTATGTATAGATAAGATTTACTATGTCTATGTATAGATAAGATTTACTATGTCTATGTATAGATAAGATTTACTATGTCTATGTGTAGATCAGATTTACTATGTCTATGTATAGATTAGATTTACTATGTCTATGTATAGATAAGATTTACTATGTCTATGTATAGATTAACTTTACTATGTCTATGTATAGATAAGATTTACTATGTCTATGTATAGATAAGATTTACTATGTCTATGTATAGATTAGCTTTACTATGTCTATGTATAGATTAGATTTACTATGTCTATGTATAGATAAGATTTACTATGTCTATGTATAGATAATATTTACTATGGCTATGTATAGATTAGCTTTACTATGTCTATGTATAGATTAGATTTACTATGACTATGTATAGATAAGATTTACTATGTATATGTATAGATAAGATTTACTATGTCTATGTATAGATTAACTTTACTATGTATATATTATTTTTACTGTCTTTGTATAGATCAACTATTTTATGTTTATTTATAGATTAGCTTTACAGTGAAATATAGACTAGCTTTACTTTCTGGATATAAAATAACTTTACTATGTTCATGTATTTGTAAGCTAGACACAGATATACATAAGTTAGACATTGTCGCTAGACATTATTATGGCTTTTGGGCCACTGTAAGAAACAGGTATTTATTTTAAATTTGACTTGTAGGTCAAGTGTATTCATGTACTGTATATATTAATATGATAGTATTATATTAAAATGTTAAAATAACCGCAAGGACACTATTAAATAATATGCTATAAATCTGCAAATTTATAAGTTACAAAACGATTATCTACCAAATGCTACAAACTTATATTCATGAACAAGTGACATAAATGAACCATACTTATAATACATGCAGAAACAAAAATTTATGTTTTCAAAACAAAAATATTTGCATCATTTGCTCATATAGCTGTGTTCTGGTTGTTGCTTTCTATGGACTGAGCTTCTTCTGGCTGTTCAATAACTTCCACAATGTCTTCTGACCTCAACTTTTCTTCTGCACTGCTGAACTAGTTAATATTGTCGTCCAAACAATTTTCTGACAAAACAATACTTTTGCACAATGCATTTAGCACAAATGCAATGCATAAAAGTTTTGCTCACTAAACGCAACCTTCACCTTAAAACTAGTCATTCATCTACCATCGTGAATTTAAACCATTTTTTATATATGTACTTGTACCTCCAAGTATCAAGACTGCGTTGGACAAGGAACTACTATTAACCTGAGGCAGTTATCAACTACTTTTATGGTGTTGCTTTCAAAGTTTTAACACCAAAGAAGAAAATCTTTGGAATTGGATAACAAAAAAATTAATTGCTATCGATGTAAATGATTCATTATCAATACAATTTTGTAGACACTCTTCGACTGATCAATTGATATTATGGGCTCACAAAAATCCAAAAAATGTCAGGGTGGCAGCCAAATAAAGGTGGCATTCATTTAGATAGTGATACTTCATTTTTTAAATCTTTTCTCAGGGTGGCGATCAACTGGAGGTGGCGTTCAAATAAAGGTGGCATTCAATTAGCGGTTTTACAAAATATATGTAAAATTAGGGGATTTTTGACTAAAACTTTCTGGTGGTAGATAGGCAGCTACAGTAGCTTTTTGCTCGTCAGACTGTGACTGATGGCTTTGGTAAATGTCACTGCGGAGGGGAGATGCTTATGAAAGTTTTAAAAATATACCTTTGCGCATGTCTGCATGCTGATGTCAATTCATCTTTTTGTTTAGTGTTGCAAGTTCTGGTTTGAATATTATCTAATATGTTTCTAATATGCATAAATCACAGCATTTTGCTTTGTTATAGATTGGGCAAGTCTTTTGATTTTCCAATTTATCTCTAATTTTTTGTTGTCATCGTTCAAATTCTATAAGTCTTCGCTGAGTTGCCAGATTTCGTTTACTTTTCTGATTAAACGAAGCTTTGAGGTTATTGTATCTAGATTTTAATTCTGTTGCACATAATCAAATTTATGATTCTGTTTGCATATAATTTTTATTTGTTACTTCAGCTGGGTAAATTATTTTTGGTGATGCATTGATTATCTAGTGAGCATTTGTTTAATGTCTGCAATTGCATTTTCTGTTTGGTTTGTGTTGTTTTTCTTGGGCCTTTTTACTGGTCTGGGCATTTATTATGCTCTTCATATTCGGCATCTAAAAGTAGCAGATTTCAAGTGTGTATTTGTTAAAGACTTTGTGCAAAAGGTGTTTTTAAACTTTGCTATCTTATATATGTATATGATATACATATATATGTGTCATATATATGATATACATATATATGTGTCATATATATGATATACATAAATCTTATATATATACATTTCTCAAAGTATTTATAGCAATTATAGCATTCTTTTAGCTATAGCAATTATTTTAGCATTGCGCCCACACCTTAAAAACACCCGGTTAGAAAATTTCGATCTATGGCGTTATCGTATTTGATATATCGTAACCACACGCTAATTATTTTAGCAAAGCGACCACACGTTACGAAGCTGCAAGGAAGAAATATTTTTGGACTTAAGTGTATGCAGCCCGATGCTTCTTCATCATTATTTAGTTAGGGCTAATTTGTTCAGCCCTACGATATTGACAATAATTTATCTACGAACTTAAAATTTGGCGATTTGTGTACTGATTAAATATGTCATTAAGAGATTCAGTTGCTCGCAATAGCGAGTTCAGCGCTATTCGTTACGGTAAAACTTTTTTACAAACATAAAATCATTTAATGATAAAATGTCAGGTAAATGAAGTATTTATTGATACTATGAGCCCACAGGTCATTACACCACCATAAAACACGATGATTTTCGCCAAACCGTATCAACAAACATTTCTCTCTTGAAATAAATATTTGGCGACTGTTGTAGCGCTTTTTATTTGGTCATAACAAAGTTTGTTTTTGCACTTTGTATTAATTGTATCATTACCAAATAATATGTTTTATAGTTAACATACTTGCTATTTATTTCACATCTTTATTTAGTTCTCTACTTATTTATTCCAGCTGCTCAGAATACTTTTTTCCAGCTACAGTATGTTTTTTGGATTCTGATTTACTACCTTTCACTCCACATTCATTAAATAGGAATAAATATTTTGTTCTTTTAAACAATCTTTTTACATTATTTCTTTTAGTTCAAATTAAAACATATTTGCTTGTATGTTCTTATCAGTGCTCACTTTCTGTATTAGGTTTTACATCTTTCATTTTAAACCTAACTATATGTTATAAATTTCATATTTTACAACAAACATTTGGAAGATTACTGTAAAATTATTTGTTAGATTATCCGTGAGATTTACTGTAAAACTTATCGTGTAAGATTACAAGTATCAGTTATTCCTCACTCTCTTATATTTACACAAATTTACATACTTTGAGAAATGTATATAGAGATAGATAGATAGATTTACATACTTTTATTACATTTATAAACTTTGTATAATTTTTGAAGTTTATAATATAAGGCTTTAAAATTTGTTGCAATATCTTTTTTATATCAGCTTGCATTTTTTAAATATAATTGGAGTATAATGTCGTGTTTGAAGTTTAAACATTATTCATTTTCCTATTACTGTTTTCCTATCCTATTACTTAGTTTCCAATTTTTATTATTAGTATTAATTTTTCATTCAACCATTTTTGACAAACATTGTTCTAATAAACTTCAACTACAAAGTACTACCATATTCTGTCATATTTTTATTAATCTGTTAAGTACATGTATTCTCAGAAGTTACACATTGTCTAATGCATCCAAAGAAAAGAACCTGTTCTGCACAAAATAATTTTCCCATGATATAAAGTTTTAAAGTTACGGTTGTTTGACAAAGTTTGAAATTAATTAATTAATCTATTAATTTATTTAGACTACACAGAACACTTTTCTTATGATATGTAGTTTGAAAGTTAGAATGGCAAATGTTGTTGTATATATTAAATACATATCAAACTGTCTGTCCAATGACTTTTTTATTACCCGGGCAACGCCGGGTAGCACAGCTAGTATCTATATATATTTCTCAAAGTATATCTGTCACTTCGACTATAGTTATAGCGCACGCTGATTACTTTACCAATGCAGCCACTTGTTACGACACCCCTGTTAAGAAATATTTTTCATAAGGTTTAATTACATGTACTATATCTGGGGTTAAGGCCAATTCTTCTCACACGGACAATTAAAATATCTCGAGTGGGAATAGCTTCAACATTATATTTTCGCTTGGTCAGACAAAGAAAGTCCAATGTCTCATTTTTACATTTGTATCAGTATCGAGTGGTACGAATATCATCATATTCAAGGTTTTGATGGATAGGTTCTGCAGGAACAGTAAGCTTTGTTATACACACACTTCTATTCAACGAATTGTTATTAATAATTCAACATATTCAATATTTTATTTTGTTTTCTCAGTTCGTATTTTTATGTCATTACCAAATCATCTTTTATTGTAATCGTAACAAAGCCACCTTAATTTAGCTTTTACTTGCTAATTATTTCACATTTACATCTAAACCTTTTTATAGTCGCATTATTATTTTCTTATTTTATTTGACCTACTCAAAATATTTTCCTCATGATATTAAGTTTTAAAGCTACAAGTTTAAAAGCCTTTAGTTGTTTTTATTTTCTCTTAAATTAGTTCGACTACACAAAAAAATTTTCGTAAAAAATGTAGTTTGAAAGTTAGAATGGCAAATGTTGTTATATATGTTAAATCAAAATCAACTTTCAGTTCAAAGACTAGTTTTTAACCCGGGCAACACCGGGTTGTACAGCTAGCACTAAAGTCGTTAAATGTACCTATAGTTTACTAAGGTTAACATAGTATTTTCGTACTACTTTTAATGATGATGATTTTCAGTTCGTTATCTTATATATATATATATATGTATATATATATATATATATATATCTTATATATAATGTATGTATATATATATACATATATATATATATGATATATATATATGTGTATATGTGTATATATATCATATATATATATATATATATCATATATATGTACGTATATGATATGTACATTGTAACAGAGCAGTAGATCTGTGAATGTAAAAAATATATAAATTTAGTAAATCTAATCACACATAGGCAAAGTAAAGCTAATCTAAAAAATCAATAGTGCTGCTTAATATGCATTGATAGTTGCAAATCATGAAAGCTGCTACTCTGTTGTATTTGAAGGAAGACTAGAAATAATACTTTACAACATCTAGCTCTGTTGGCATTTGTAAGGGTCATGAACAGTAGTAACAGATCAAATTTATTATTAGACAAAAGAACCAATAAAAAGGCTTCTATGGCAGGAGCATAGATTTTATTTCAAACTCTACTGAATATAATGAATATTACATCGTGATTAATGTTAACAGCTACAAGCAGAGCTGAAAGACATTTCAAAGCCTTGGAGGATGCGCAGTGCAGCTGCCTAACGAAATTGATCCGTGCAGCTTCGACTTAAGAGGCGAAATCCAGTCCCATCATTAATGCAACATTAACAGCCAGAAGTCATGCATTGAGAAACAAGATGATCAGATTTCTGCAGCCAATAAAGATGAAAGTTGGTGGTCATGCATCGAGAAACAAAATGATTAGATTCCTGCAGCCAATAAAGATGAAAGTTGATCATCTGTGGGCGGGTTATTGGACCATCATGTCATTGTGTGGCTCTCTCTAGGTCTTTTATTACAGAATTATGTAAAGCTGTACTTGTTAGTATTTTTTTATTGCTGCTTGATACTGAACCCAACCTCTTTCTGGGTGCTTCTCTACAGAATCTCGTTTAGAAGGACAGTTCTGTGGGTAGTTAGTTATTACGGCACACAGTTGTTTGACCCTAAGAGGATATAGGAAAGAACCTCGAGTTTGGCACACATTGCATATAATAACTATCTACATGTAAATTGTATCACGTGATATTTTCATTGCAGACTATCTCCTCTGTAAGTCATGCATGTTTGAATTAAGAGTTATTAGATCGACCTCTCTGTTTGTTCTGCTTCAGTAATGTGATTTCTTCTAACTACCATCTGATGTCAGGTGATTTGCTGAACTTGTCTTTTTTCTTCAACACATGCAGTTGACAGTTTGTGTTAGCTTATGGTCAGTCATTAGAAAAGCTGAAAGAAACTCATGCACACTTTGCCTACTTTTAATTTTCTGACGTTTACTTTGTCGTCATTTTCACTTCATCGCCATTTTTACTTCTCCGTCGTGTTTACTTCACCTTCGTGTTTATTTCACCGTCGTGTTTACTTCACCGTCGTGTTTATTTCACCGTCGTGTTTACTTCACCGTCGTGTTTACTTCACCGTTGTGTTTACTTCACCGTCGTGTTTACTTCACCGTCGGTCTCACTTCGCCGCCATGTTTACTTCACTGCCCTGTTTGCTTTGCCTTTTCATCATGTTTATTTTTATGTGTTTGCTTTCCTTCCATAATCCACACAGGACATTAAAATACAGTTAAAAATCAAGTTGAATCAATTAGAATGACAGGATATTCTTGGTAAGGGTTCAAGTAAAACTTTTCTATTATGACAGCAATTCAGAGGGTATCTTTGAAATTGGAGAGCCTGGCAGTTTTCACAATTAAGATTCATTGACCTAACATAAAATCTACCATGATTAATATATTGAACATCACCTGCATTATTTCTCTGTATTTCTGTATTTTTTGTAATTCGATTTTCCTATTTTCAAAGTTCATCAATAGTTCTTTATCAATAATTTCAATTTTCCAAACTCTCATTTAATGGCTGTTGATGTTTAGGTATGCTTGTTTTCTTCATCTATTGTATCAATCCACGTTTGCATCAGCTCTTTTTCCTTATGGTTATGAAATCTCTTTTTCATAGCATTTAGTCTAGCTCGAGTTCGGACTCTTTTTGAGTGCTTTAAAATTCAATATCTGAATTATTCATTTGATTTATTTTTACTTGCCTGTCTAAATTCTTTACTAGAATCATTAAACGGTTGGTTTGATGGCTCATTCTTTGCATTTGTTCTCTATTTCTGTTGCGCTTGTTTTTCTTTCGCTCTGAGCTGTTCCCATCATCTTCTTTGTAGTTCTCTGGCTGCTTCTTGTCATCGCTTCCCTTTATTTGTCTGTATTCAGAATAATGAATGGAGAATGCTTACTAACAATAGCATGTTTATATGCTATGAATTCAAAGAACTCGCTAAGAATTATGCAAATCTACAAGCATTTTTAAAAATTTTAAAGTCTATGCACAGTTATATTCCCATGCATTACCAGGAATTCAAATAGCTCTGTGAGGGGGTGCCAGTTTTATAAAACTGAATGCTGAAAACTCAAACCTTAATTATGGAGATATTTTTATTTCAATTTTGTGGCTGGAGAGCGTGACACACAATGTACAAACACACAATCATAATAATATATAGATTTCCCTTGCATTCATATATAGCTGTTTATAACAGTGGTTAAGAAGCCATGAAAATATTGAAGCAAAAATGTCTAGCTTATATACATGTAAATGTGTGCGTAGCCTTTTTAAGCTTTGGCGTGCTATCTGGAAAATTAACATAGACATAGACAAAGTAAGCTTGACATTGAAAAGCTAATCTATCCATAGACATAGAAAAGCTAATCTATACACACATAGTAAACCTAATCCATATAAGCAAATAGTAATGCTCATCTATGCACTGAGAGTTGCAAACAGGGGAAGCTGCTATTCTGTTGTTGTTGAAATAATAAAATGTTGTTGCTGAATAAGAAAAATATACTATCACTTCTAGTTCTGTTGGCATCAGTGACGGTCACGAACAGTAGTAAAAAATCAAATTTATTATTAGGCAGCAGAACCAATGAAAAGGCTTCTATGCCAGAAGGCATCAAAATCTTCTCAAACATAAAATTACTAAATATTATATCTTGATTAATGTTTATAGGCACAACAAGAGTCAAAAAATCTTTCAAAGACTTGGAGGATCGAAATTGCAGAGGTGGAACGATATGATTCGCACAACATTGTTTTGAGAGACAAAACTCATTTCAAGCATTGATACAACCTTGACAGCCGAAGGTCATGCTATGAGAGACAAAAAGATGATCAGACTCTTGCAGTCAATTAAGATGAAATTTGATGGCCAAATATGCGCAAATTAATTAATTGCGCCAAACCAGTTTTTAAAATGACAGGCACACACCAGTCTAGAGCAGCAAACCTGAGAGAGAGGAGGGAGCGAGAACAGCACAAAAATTGAGTGCCACAGAAAATCGCCCGCCGAAAGATATACCAATGCAAGATGTGGCAATAAACCACCCACTTAGGGTCACACAACTGTCGAATGCAATAACAAACCACTCACGGAAATGTACTCCTGAGTGGGATTCTGTAATGAACTACCCAGGAAAAGTTAGGGCTCAGTATCATTCAGCAATAAAAATCCTGCAGGAATATCCAATTTCACATAGTTGTGAAATAAGACACCTAGAGAAGCACACGCAGTGACTTGATGTGACAATAGTCCAATAGAAGAGAAGAGATTTCACTTGCTACAGCAAATCACTCAAGAGGAAACTTCCTATGCGGTCAACCAATCATATTAGAAAGAACTCAGAGTTTCGCCTACCTCACCATGATATATCCAATAAGAATTTGACAAAAACCCGCAGCAACCTACAGACACTGAACATAGTTATCTTTCTATTTCCTTTAGATTTCTACTTTATCTCAGTTTTATTGGAAACAGAGAACAGCAATAGGTGATGCAGCAATTGTCTGACTGCCATCAGAGTTTTAAGGTCAAATATCATATTTTTATTATTTGGCTTTAATTCTCTAAAGATGTGTGCCTCAGACAGGAAGCTCATGAGGCTCATGAAGCTCATAGATTTTAAAGGTTGACTTGCAACAAAATTCACATTACAGTTATTTGGTATCAAAAGATTCACCATGTATTACTCTGCTGTGTTGTAGGTGCAAAATATGTGAAAATGTGATTACAAGCTCTTAAAAGCTCAAAAACGAACAGTTAATCGCAGCCATCACAAAACTAGATTAGAACACGTAGATTAGAATCCCTTTCAAAAACGACTCAAACGCATGTAATTGAACAAGATGGCTTCTGTTTACACTTTTATGCAACCTCATTCGTCGAAATATTTTTACAAATATACTTTGTGTGTTCAATAAAACCATGTCTATTGTCCTTAAGCGTCTGTTTCATGACGATTGTAATGCTGTCATTTTAAGCATGGATATCTCAAAACCCACTGTAAAAATTAGTTTAATTTTTTAACCTTAGCTTGAAGGAGTGCATATCATCTTTTGATAAACATGACGAGTCTGTTAGTCACCTGTGATGGTCAAAAAATGCTGGAGAAATTATTCGCGCTGTTTTGCAGGAAGTATGAGTCACATGATCAGATTACAGCTAAACGATTAGATCAAGCCGAAGCAAAACTGTAAAGTAGCGAGCATCTATATTTGATAAGGGCTTTTCAGTAAAACCCCGCAGTGTCTATCATAAACTAGCGCTACGAGAAGTTTTATACTGAGCCTTTTATTGGCGTTTTAATTCACGTGAGAACATCACGTGTCAAAAGAATAACCAAATAAATTGATTGCGTCAGAGAAATAAACTGATTCCAATGTATGGCGGTTTCGTAATGACGGCGATTAACTATTTGTTTTTTAGCTTTTAGGAGCTTTTAGGAGCTTGTAATCACATTTCCACATATTTTGCACCTACAACACAGCAGAGTAAGACATGATAAATCTTTTGATACAAAATAACTGGAATGTGAATTGTGTTGCAAGTCAACTTTTAAGGATTCATTCTCAACTCATCACAAACTAGGACAAATAATGTTAAGTTGTTCACCCTTGGAAACAGAGAGAGGGTAATTTTTGCAGTAGTATAAAACTTCTGCTAGTTCACCTAGATCATCTATAACATTCCTGCTTAGTCACCTTTTCCCTCAACTTCAATGCATTTATAATAATAGGTCATGAGTAAGTATGTGTGTAAGTATGTCAGAAAGACGTGCCAGAAAAAAAACTATGAAGCAACTCGCAAAACAAAGTTGAACTTCCAAAGTCATGCTAGTTGATCACACTTAAAAAGTTGAAAAGTTGCTTTGCTATGTCATTTTATGGCATGAAGCCTGTACAACAGAACATTGCATTTGATGAAGCACTGAAGGGCTAATTTAAGTCTTCAAACAAACATTAGTTTGCCCTCTAGTTTGCAAAATTTTCCAAGGTATTTTTAGCAATGTGGGAACATTGCTAGGACTTTGAACTTTAGAGAGGTTGTGACTTTACTGATGTGTGATTGTAATCAACTTCAATGTCTTTGAACCTTCAATTACCATCATGAAGTCTAAAAACAAATGGGAGTAATCACTACAGAAGGTAAAAACTAGTCGAATGAAGAGCGACATCACCAGGTTTGCACAGTACAACCAGGCAAGTGAAAGAACAAGAACATACAGATGAAAGATATAATATAGTGTTCATAAATAGTAGCTTTTGCCTCTTAGAAATGACTTTGAAACTTTGTGTATCAAGAATTATTTTAGTAACTAAATACATGATCAGCTGCAAGTACATCAGACTGGTTCATTTTGACTGAGCAAGCCTGCTAAAGCTGAGATCACAGGTCAACGATCTGCTCTGAAATCACATACCGGCTAACAAGTATGAGCCATTCACAACCACCAATCACGCGATTACAACGCCGAAGGCCTAGCAAACTGTAAAGTGGTGCACGTTTCACGCAACACAACTCAACATCGCTGTGTACAGTGCACCCTCAGGATACGATGTTGATCGTTCAAGAGCAAGCATCGTACAGCTAAAAATCATATGTAGGAGTAAATTAGCCAATGTAATTATACCATGCAAACATCCTCTGATAAAAATCATCAAATTTTTATAAAAACGTTGTATATGTTGAAAATTAGTAACAAAATAGTATGTTATCTTTAGTAACTATAATTATTTACTGCAGTACCTGTATTGCATTTATTGTATTTAGTGGTTATGATCTGCAATAAAATGCGTCATTATAATGTGTGTGTACCAAATGCAGTACGTACAGAAAGGAGTTCTTACCTTCAAGACGTACATACATATATCATACTTTGAATTCACTTCAAATAAGTTTAGCTTATTAAATACACACTTGAAGCTAAGTTTAGTATGTATTTTTAACTATTTTACTGAATTTTAACTTTTAATCAACAAAGTTTTATCCCTAATCAGTTTCTGTCTTCGCTTTCACTATAACTTGTAGCTTGTCTGGTTAAAACTTTTTTGACCTAATTCAACAAAAAAGGTCAAGCGATGCAGTTCTCAGAAGCGACCTCTCACTCGCTTGACCATTTAAAGGCCATCGAAAAGAAAAACGAAATTTTATTTACTATACAGTACGTACATACCTTTGGAGTAACGTGACTCGAGCTGGTGCATGTAGCGAGTAGAGCAGAGGGGAGGCAAAACGTATCAATGCTAATTATGTTACTGTACACTTAAGAATAAATTTAATACGTAATGAAGTAGAATTCTTTTAGCAAGCGGAAAGAAGTTGTTTAGCCCTGTCGAAGGAATTGCAGTTCCAACTATTTTACTGGTTTCCTAAGTAAAAGTTTACATTTTTGGATCTTGAAAGGCAGAAAAGGCCAGGGAAACACAGCTTTCCTGTTGGTGCAGAGAGTGCTCAAAGAAAACAAGCTAACTTGGTGTAATATAGAACATGGTCTACTTCATCACTTATTGAGGGTGATGCTCGCTGGTGCACTGTAATTGCTGGTGCAATGCAGACAATTGCTAGCTAGCCAACGCTTATAAAAAGATCCAGAGAGTTTGTAGTTTGTCTTGTATGAAATGTGCACAAGAATCAATGTAACCATACATAAAGAAGTTTGTACGTGTTTATACTCTAAAGAGCAGGGCTTTAGCAAGTTTTGGAAAGTAATGTGGATGGTTCAACTATCTTGAGTAGCTAGTTATATATGAGTTCCATACATACTTTGGTTTTTATTTATGTAGTATAAAACAGGCCAGTCTGCAAAAACATGATTACACATGAAAGAAAATAAAACGTAAAATGGCAGTAAAATAAATAAAACATGATTAAACAAGAAAGAAAATAAAACATAAAATGAAATGAATCAAACATGAAAAACATGACCTGCAAAGAGGATAAATAATGATATATGTTATACATGCATTGTACAGTATTGTTTTTATGTACCAGTCCGCACCAGAAAATTAAACACTTGAAGGTAAATTTCTTTTCAACTTAAGCTAATAGCACTTCTTCAGATGAGCTTTCATTTCTAGCTTTTTTGTTAGATGCACTGTTATTATCTGTGCTCTCCGACACTTGTTTTGAAAAGAATCTATCCAATAAAAGTTTGTTTCTGACGACTCCTGAAAATTTCTCTAAAATAGGTCATGCGCCTTTCATTAACAAGGTCCATAACACGGCCTGTGAGAACCTTTTCTGAATGTTTATTTTCAATGAATGTAGTAAAGGTTTTCATACCAACTTATGGCTTCTTTGATTTCTGCCAATTATGGTTTTTCAGTCTCTTCTATTCCCTCGCCACCAAATTGTTGTTTCTCTTGAATGCTGATTCCGTGTATACTTACTGTAGTATTCATGTAGTGTCCCCGTGCATAAATACTTGTAATTATATACGTATGCTAAATAAAAGTTTATAGTAAACATGAGTATAACGCAAAAAATTAATATTTGCTTTTGCTGATGTGCTTTTTGCAAAATTTCCCACGTAAAATGCTGACCTGAGGAAAATCGATCATTGTGTCTTTTCCAAACGTTGTGAAAATGTTTTCGGCGAACAGCGTTGGCGTCTTTGTTATTTTGACATACGTAATAAGCACACCAACTGCCAAAAGTGAACTCAGGTAAATATCTTCTTGAATTCGTATTGAAATAAAATTTGTATGGTGAGGTGAAACCCCCACCATGTTCAACTTCGTAGGTGAAAAAATTCTGTATCAGGGTAATCGTATCCTGAGGGTACATTGTATTAGAAATGATGAAGCGATTGATGAACAAGAGGAAGAAAACTCCTTATATTATTAAATCTGGGAAATGAGCATGATAATACACAATCTTTACAGGTGTGTTTAAATCTTTCATGATTTAGTTGGTCTGTGCTGTTGTAATAGCCAAAAATCTACCAACTATTTTAAAAATTACTATTTAATACCAGAAATGTTGAGCAGATTTTATAGTAAAAAACAACCTTTTTAGCTATCTATAGTGGTTCACAGAAAACTTTGCAAAAAGATTTCGTACAATTACAAGAAGTGAAATATTCTATGCAAATATTTTTTTGCTGATATATTTTTGATAAAGTTTTTGTTATGCCGTAACAATAGAAACAAGATATTTTTCATTTTTCGATTTAAAAAAAATTGAAATACTGCTCATTTGTAGTTGTGCACCCAATAAATTCTGCAAGCTTTTGTTTGATTCATTATGCTTTTTATAATTACATTTATAAACATGGAGGAAAAGGTGGGCTTTCTAGCAGAGCACACAAGTGAATTAGATATGGTTCATTATCTAAATAACCTGAAGCATGCTGGTTTGAGCTGTTATAATCTTGACTGTCAGCACAGCAGACTGCAAGTTGAAAGTTGTTCTATCTTGAGTGTTACTGAGAGAACTTTGGGCAGCCAATTACAGTCGAAACAAAGATAAGCTTACATACATGTAGTTTGAAACTTCATTTAACAGTAAAATTGTTATGCAACATGACAAAAAGCATCCAACTTTCCTAAAACTCTAGATACACTAGCCAGAAACTGAACAGAGGTTGTAAAAAATCTTCAACTGATAAATCTTTAAAAAAAACATCGTTTTCAGCTGATTAAAAATTTTTAAAAAATATTGATCAAACTTCACTTAGAATTTGTACAAAGTACAAACAATTGACTGGTTGTGACAACCATCAGCTCAGATTAAGTGCTCTTCCATTTTCTCCTGCAAAATGAGCCACCATTCACAATTAACCATATCATGTCTGCAATCATGCTTAGATCAGTAAAATCAATTAGCCGCATGGATTGATTAATGTGCTCATTTACTAGCAAAATTGTCAGTCATAAAAATTGACCAAAAGCTAAAAACAGACTCTGGGATAAGAATTCAGGGAGGGAGATATCAATTAGTTAGCAATGTCGTAGTAGTAAACTTGTTTCCAGCTGATAAATATGAATTTTGAGATAAAAGTGAAAGTAATTTTCAAAGTATTAGCTACTCCAGGAATTTAGGCAGATAATCTAAAGGAAAAAATTGATTTGATAAAATTCACTAAAAACTTTCATATTTCAGGGAAACTTCCAGTTTTACAAACATAAAATTCGATATACAGTCAAACATGGATAACTCGTCCACGGATAGCTCGAACACATGGTTAATTCGAACATTTCCTTTGGTCCGTTCCCACGTAATGATAAATTGCTATAGATAACTCGAACTCAACACTGTTAATTCGAACTGTTTTTTTGCCCAACGGCTACCGAAACGGTTGTTTTCGCTTTAGAAAATCACTTTATTCAAAGCCATAGAGGTAAACTTCATCTTTTTGTAATTCATAAGCGTCGTTATTACCACCATCGGCAAAATATTTTTGTCAACGACTTTTCTAAAAGTTTGGTGAAATTTGATTTATACTACGATACGATGAATAGCACGGGCTAGCCGGGTCACGCGCGCAAGAATTTTCGCCACGCACATACAAAACAAAAATCGCATGTTGTTTTGTATGTGCGTGGCGAAAATCCTTGCGTGCGTGACTCGGCTAACCCGTGATGAATAGTTTTCCGACGTTGATTCCGTGTTGAATCAACGTCAGAATGTTGAATGTTTAAAACGTCTTAAAAAATTTTGTAATTAAACGTATACGTTGTCTGAGCTACAAAAAACTATTCATCGTTTGACCTAAACACAGAATACGTGTGTACATTCAATAAGTATCTATTAAAAAAGCGTGAGTGATATAGAATGTATCGTAAAACCTCGTAAAACTTCTAATTGAACTGCCTCGGAGTGTTGCTCTTAACGAATCCCAGGTAAAGTAAGGTAATCTGCATAAACTTCAAGAAAAAACTGCAAAATTGATCGTGGGTAAAACCCCAAAAGAAAAAAATGTCTTTTCTTTTGAGCATTTCAACAACGATCAAGTTTTGCCAATGTCAATCTGAAAAACGTCCTGGCAATAACATCACCTCAAACAACAAACCAATCTCAAGTGATAGAAAAATCTCTATACTTTTTGATGAAAACGTTTTAAACTTTACATTAGAAGCATTTAATTTGAAACAAGCCATTTGTGCTTTTGATTTATATTATAGTTTGTATATGTACATGTATCTACTAATAAATAAGTAAATATATGGACTTGTGACAGTGCTCTGATAACTTGAATGCTCTGATAATTCGAACACTTTTGCTCGGTCCCTTGAAGTTCGAGTTATCCATGTTTGACTGTACTTGGCTCACAGACAAGTAGCGAGTTGTATTCGTATAAACGGGTAGTGAGACAATTGAGTTGGTCCAATTTAAATCGAACTGACATAAAAAAGATATAAATTTCAAGGTGAATTTACACCATCTGACAGTAGCCTGTCAGTGTGTATGTAAGGCTCTCGTTAAATTAATTACAATGTTGGTTAAACTTGTGTTAATAAACAGGCTTATTGAAAAGCTACGCCCTTGACTTTACAGAAAGAAAGCATTAACACATTCAAGTTAGAGCATTTTGAATTCGAAGTCTCGTTCATTGATTTATTAATTTAGCTGCTTAACATAAGCTTTAACTTTAGCTTCATAATATAATATTGTGTAATATGATACAGTATGATACAGTATATAATCTTAACTATCCTAGGAGTCCTGTTTGTCTAAAGCAAAGCTAAGGTAGTTAAGAAAAAAGATTGCTTCGCACAGGAAACAAACCTAGGGCATCAGATTCAAACGTAAGTATGCCACCACTACAGCACTCATTAACCATACCACTTCAAGGGGTTATCATACTGATGACTCATGACAATCTCTCACAGTTCATAAGATTTGCAAGTGTACTAGTAACCTTCATAATATAACCACAACTATAAAAATAGGAATTCTGCAATAGGCTTGCTCGGTTTTTTCCATCTTGTTGCTAATGAAATCTTTAGTTAGCTCATTGGCTACATGTGACTAGAAAGTAACAATTTTACCAGCAAACCCTAGCATTCAAAGCTTATAAAGACATAGCTGTTTGTTGTTACGCGGGCTGAAAAACTGAGGGCTTCCAGCTAGCCAGATTCTGAAAATTGTGAAAATGCAAGCATGATAAAGCATCCTCGCTAATTCCATGCAAAATATTTGTATGTTTTGAGCAGTCTCCTGCTAGTTGAAAATAAGTTGAAAAGTAAGACAAGGAGTGTAAAAAGTAGACAGCTAATGTTATGTTAAAAGATGTGCTTTTGAAAAAAATTTAAAAATCTTAAAAACACATGGTATAGGCTATATAATGCAAAATGAATGCTTTTGATATTTCGTTTGTAAACAGGTTTCACTTTTTTGTTTTCTGTTAAATTTTGTATCAATCTGTTGTCTGCCAATACACCTCTCTGTAAAAATACACTTCAAACAAATATTGTGATTCTAATATTTTTGTCATCATGTGGTGCATGATAAATGTTACAGGATTTCTCTGCTATCAAATAACATTCAGGAACTCTTAATCTTGATTGATGGCTTCCTTAAACCAACATCTCCTGGCTATATAAAATGTGCTTCATCTTTCTGCTTATTATTTCACCTCTGGTTGTTGTGTCAACTTAAAGTTTGACGTGCAACAAAGTTTACATTGCAGTTATTTGGTATCAACATGTATCACAAAAAGTTTATTTTAGCAGTTTCTCAATCTTTTTGATGAATTATTGTTGCAGCTAACTAAAGTGCAAAAATTTGATCAATGTTTAAAACCGAACATGTTAATTTAATAAACTTTTCTGAACAATGTTTAATAATTTGTAATATTTGGTTATCAATATCTGTTTATTATAATATACAAGTGATGTCTTCATATAATACTACATTGTCAGATGTTCCTGACTTTACTGTATGCATTAAAACTTAGGCATAAATTTAAAAGCAACGGAACTATTTAAATTACGAGATTGCCATCACTAAGAAAATAATATCAGCGAGCGGATGATTGGCCACCATAAATCAAAGTCCAATCTGTCCTGATGTTGACGAAATCACTAGCAAAAATCTTGGATCGTGGCTTATAAAATCTTTTTCATCCATTCTAAGCCAAAAAAAATTTAAAACCGGGATATTATGCTGCAAATTTTGAGTAAAAAGAAAATGAACTGGTTCATTGTTTTAGTAAAATGATAACTCAATATCTTAATTTTATTGTGCCAAAAATTTGGGTGGATCTGCTAACGCTGCAATCCATGATCAATTTTTTTGTATAGGTACTAATGCTACCTGCTATCAAGGCTTTGTGTAGCGACCGATTTAAAACCAACTAACCTGCTAAACTTGTGAGACTGTCACTACTAATACAAGTAATATTAGTGAGTGGCTGGTTGACCATCTTAGATAAAATCATTTTATGATTCATAGTCTGCTCAACCTTTTCTACATACTTACTGGTTAGGTAGTCACTTGGACATTCTTCAACCATCAGTCCTCACGAATCATTCAAAATACAACCTAATACCCCTTAATAACCTACGTTATTATGGTTTCCTGCCCTCACCATAATAACATAGGTTGTCTTAAAATAGAAAAATGAGTTTCTAGAATATTCCATGTGTCACCTAACACAGCTTGAGTGATAATATTTACTATATCTTTATAGTCATGAGGTACTCACCATATCTTTTTTATGTCAAACACAGTCAAAGAATTGAAGTCTATTATTTTCCCTGTGTTTCAATTTACTGTGTTCATTCATATATCAAACCCACAAAGCAGAACATAACTTGCAACAATATTAGGCATAGCAAAGGTTTATGTTTTAAAGGTTACTCGTATTCTTATTCACTTTATTTTTGTACATCATCAAAAATTATACTACCACAGAAAAAAACCTTTTTTCTAAATATTTTATTGTTTCAAAATTAGAGCTGATTATACTTAAAATAACAGAAAAAAAACTTAAAAATCAATTTGATCAATCTAAAAGCAAAATTAGTATACTTTAGCAAAATTAAAAATTAACCAAAAGTCATGACCAAAATTCTCCTGATGTTTATCAGAAGATGATATGCACCTCCTTGAGTTAGGTTAAAAAATTGAATTAGCTTTCAGGCTAGGTTTTGAAATATCAGTGCCCAAAGTGAGATCATTACAATGATGATGAAATAGACGCATAAGAACAATATACATATGTACAGTGAAACATGGTTAACTCACCCACGGATAGCTCAAACACATGGTTAATTCGAACGGTTTCTTTGGTCCGTTCCCACGTAATGATAAATTGCTATAGATAACTCGAACTCAACACTGTTAACTCGAACTGTTTTTTCCCAACGGCTACCGAAACGGTTGTTATCGCTTTAGAAAATCACTTTATTCCAAGCCATAGAGGTAAACCTCAACTTTTCGTAATTCATAAGCGTCGTTATTACCACCATCGGCAAAATATTTTTGTCAACGACTTTTCTAAAGGTTTGGTGAAATTTTATTTATACCAAACATTCGCTTAGCGAGCGCCCTTCGGAAGCGAGGTAAAGTGAGGTAATCTTTGCATAAACTTCAAGAAAAATCGGCAAAATTGATCGTGGGTAAAATGCTCAAAAGAAAAAGATGTCTTTTCTTTTGAGCATTTCAACAACGATCAAGTTTTGCCAATGTCAATCTAAAAAACGTCCTGGCAATAACATCACCTCAAACAACAAACCAATCTCAAGTGATAAAAAAATCTCTATACTTTTTGATAAAAATGTTTTAAACTTTACATTAGAAGCATTTAATTTGAAACAAGCTATTTGTGCTTTTGATTTATATTATAGTTTGTACATGTATATGTACATGTATCTATTAATAAATAAGTAAATACATGGACTTGTGACAGTGCTCTGATAACTTGAACGCTCTGATAATTCGAACACTTTCGCTCGGTCCTGTGAAGTTCGAGTTATCCATGTTTGACTGTACATGGTTTTATTGAATGTGTGAAGCTTATTTGTAAAAATATTTTGACGATTGAGGTTGCATGAAAGTGTAAACAGAAGTGCATCGTGTTTAACTACATCGCATTTGAGCCATTTTAGAGAGGGATTCCAGCCTACAGCCATTTTCGTGATGGTTGCAATTAGCTGTTTGTTTTTGAGCTTTTAAGAGCTTGTAATCGCATTTCCACATATTTTAAGCCTAAAACAAAGCAGAGTGAGACCTGGTCAAATTGGTAGACAAAATGTTGAACAGGTGAACTTAGCAAATACTTTTTTTTGTTACCATATTTAATAAAATAGGCCCATATTGTTTACTGCAGTACAGAAATTTTTGGTCGAGTGTAATATCTTTACATTCTCCATGCATATTAGTAGCCATAAAATATGTATTTTATAATCAGCTAATAGACATAATTTTAAACATAGATGATGCCAGGGTGCAATAAACAGGTGAAAAGTAATTTTTAGCTGAACAACTTTAAAAAAATAGTTTGGTTCATAAAAATACAGTTCTAGGTTCTATTGCAATTTTCCAGTTTACAAACCTTTTACACTAAATTTTGAAAGTGTTGCTCAAATGATTTTTAAAAAAAAATTTAACATTGGTTATTTGTGCCTATACACATCATTATAGGTGTTCAGCCGGTAAGTGTGAGAACATAGTGATGTTTTCTTCAATAAACATTAAAAAACAAAGCAATGATTAATACGTGTAAGTAAAATACAGTAGACAATCGTAGATAAATAAGCAAAAATTACAGACAAAACAATTCAAAGACTTGAGCAGATGAAATGTGTTTGTAAAATTACTCGAGATTGACTTAGTAAATTTGAGTGCTTATAAAAATGATAACATTGATTCTGCAAACAAAAAATTGATCTATATAAACATAAAGTGTGTGCAAAGACAAGTTGTTATGTTTATGCTTGTTTCATTACGCAATGTATTACACAAGCCACTACTCCTAAACACACATATGACTCTAAATAAAACACATGTTTATTACTAAGTTCCTCTACAATGATAGCATAGCTACAAACTTTTTTATTGCGCAGCAACGACATCATAGAAACAGCCGTGTTGCTCTCATTCTGCTGCTGTTTGGAAAAAAATTTGAGACTTAAAAAGGCCTCAGTGACCAAAAGCGTCGCACCTGTACATGTGCATAAGTATTATTTTTGTTGCTTCAAAAATTATTGTTGTTAAAACGCTCTAATCTAATTGCACAACCTTTGCTTTACTATAGCGCCCTATGGAAACATGATCTTTTTGTTAACACTGGTGCACTCAGGAGTTGTCACACCATCGCTGTATGGAGGCTTAGTAATTACAAAAGTGGTTATTCGGAATCTAAACACAGTCAGTTGCTAGTTTGCTTTACAATCTGCATGAAGGTTTTGTTTACATACAAAAAGACTCAAAAGTTATGCACTGCGTAACAGCTTATGAAGAAATATTGATCAACATTGCAGATCAACAGCAGCCACTGGTGTGTATTTTATTTTCTTCATTTATAATACAGGTGGCGTCCATATCAGCAACTGTACCAGAAATCATTGCTCAAATAGAGACTAGTGATGCTAGAGTTGCTTCCAAAATGACTACTCGGCAACCTCCAACCACTGTTTCTAAGGAGGAACTCTATAGCTACAGTCGCTGCCCAATTGCATCAATGTAAATCTACAAAACCTTTAAATATGAACATAAAATATCTTGTTTGCTTCACGCATGCTGAATTATTGATTAAATTGATTATGAGTTTGATGGCTTTAAATTAATCACATACTGACCAAAAGATTTGTACAACACATAGATGGCTGCAGTCTGCTGAGACCACACCATACTTGTCCACAAAAATAGCACATTTATCACCCCATCTGTATAAGATATTAACTGCTTTCATAATTGTTGAGAATGTCTGTCTCAGCATGAATGAATGAGTAATTGAGTTCTGGAAGTTACTGTTTTTTTTAAATTATATATAGCCATGATCCAAACTCAGATTTACTGTATTTCATGGAAGACAAAGGTGTAAATATAATTTATGAAAATAGTTTAAAGATTAGAAAAAATGTAAAACTAAAGCTGCCGATAGAAACATTATGATAAAACTTTAGAGTTATATACTGCAAGATCAAGCTAGCAAAGAGAATAAATGACCTATATATTATAAAAGTAGTTGTTTCTTAAATGGTACAGAATATTGATGTGTTATAAGTGGCAGCAAAGATATAACATACGGCGATGTTCTTTGGCAACCACTTTATTTGACAGACTAAAATGCAAACAAATTTTGTGAAAATCTTGTCCAAACAAACGAGTGACTTATTTCACACAGCTGTACAATGGTAGGCACCTGGTGACTGTTCTGAGTTGTTTGTCTATTTACTGGAACTCATTTTGTTATTGCTTGTTATGGTTTGTTAGATAAGTGGTATATCTTAAGGTTAGGTCAGCTTAATAGCTTCAGTGCAAGCTTAGTTGGTAAAGCTAATATATTGCTAGAGGGCTCTGGCAGGACCGTCTGTGTAAGCTTGCATTGAATATAGAAGACCACATTAGTCTTAGGTTTTCCGTGAAAAGTTGTCAATCCTTGCTGAGAAAACTAAGAAATGAATAGACAACTCTAACTGACTATGAACAACATATGGCTTATAGGTAAACAAGTGCATCGAGCAAGTAAATACACGCGAACTACATATGACTTCCATGTAAGTAAAAATATTTAGCAAGTAACTACATATAAATAATTCATAACGTACAGGTAAGTAAATACATTCAGCGTGTAAATACACATAACCAACTGTTACAGGTGACTTATAGGCAAGTAAATGCATATAGTAAGTTAATACATATAAAAAAATAAACGACTTACAAATAAGAAAATATGTACATATAGCAAGCAAATTCATATGAACAACATGTGACTTATTTGCAAGTAAATACACATAGTAATTTAACACATATGAGCAGTATATGACTTATAGACAAGTAAATATGTACAGAACGTATACATGTATAAACATTATATGACTTATAGACTAGTAAATATGTACAGCAAGTATACACATATAAATAATATATATTACTTATAGACTAGTAAATATGTACAGCAAGTTTGACTTATAGACAAGTAAATATGTACAGTAAGTTTGGGCACTTATGAACAATATATGACATACTAGCTACATTTTGTTTCAGTTCAACTCAAGATGTTTGCTAAAAAATCTTATAAAGAGTTTGTACGTACTTTGTAGAGTGACATTCATAAATAAGTGACAGCTGATCAGGTTAAATAAGTAATTGTTTATTAAAAGAGATAAATTATATTTTTTATCTACAAGCAAAATGGATTTATTATACTAACAAAAATATAACTCTGCATAAACTTCAATGATTAAAATAAGTTGCAAGTACAATTTTTCAATTAAAAGAAGACTATTTAGATTATAGCTAAATTTTGTTAAGGCAAATTGCAAAGCATAAGAACAAAGAAAGTTTAAAAATCATTTAAAGAGTGACTTTATTGTTTGAAAAAATTGACTAACAACCCTAAGAACATTTAGAAATGTTAAAAGGTTAGTTGAAGCATATAAATGTAGATACTACTTGTCTCTTTAAAGTTTTTTGAATACCGCAGCAATTTTAAAGTAATTTTAGTTGAAAAATAGGGAGCTTTAAGTTATTTAGGTTTTTTACCTGTTCAAAGTGTTCAGCTGCCTTAGGTCAAAATATGAGTTTTTGGTATTGTAGTTGTGTCTTGTAAAAATTATTTTAAAACTTCCAGCTCTACAATTACTAGTAACTAATAGACTAATACTTAGTACCAGTATAACATATACCAAATGAATTAAAAAAATTGTGACTTGAAAATAGAATAAAATTTTGAAGTTTTGCAAGATGAAAAATGGTTAAAATGTCAACAATCAACTTTCATGCACCAGTCAAACTGTAAACTATATTAGGATCTATATAAGCAGCAAGTAAGTCGACGTCTGCCGAGGCGGAGCTTGGCTCAGGTGTAGCGTCAGTTGCCTTGACGTCGGCTACTTTTATTAGATCAGTCATGGCCTTGACGATTAGCCAATACAACCGCTAATATATTTTTATGTCGTTTCAATAGCTTCAAATTGTCGACGGAATCATTTGCTCAACCTTGAAGAAGGCATGTCTCAAACTAGGACTATAAGAGGATGACAGACAGTGGCACAACACTTTTCAGAAAAACTGCAGTTTCTAATTCCCTTTCTCAGTTGTGTAACATCTTTGCTGTTATTCTTATTAACTGCAATCTATTGGATCCTAAACAGTTATGGCTAAATCATATAAACAGCATGAGTTAAGTTGTACGAGGGTAATTGAATCAACTTCAACTGCAGATCTCTTTAGAATTTACAAACAAAATTTTCAATAAAGCTTTGATTTTGTTAGGTGATAAAGTCACAAAAAATTTTCCAGTAAGAGACAAGAGGAACTTGGAGTCACATCGGCATACAGAGCCATGACCTAGTTCTACAGACACAGTTACTTAATTATGACATACCAAATTTAGAGAGGTTTGTTAGCATCACAGAACCAAACCTAACGTTTGATAAAACTTCAGTTTATGAAAAAAGTTTTAAGAGGTTTAGAAGGTGAACGTGAAGAAATTGTTTTCTTGGACGCTCCTGGTGAACCAGATAAAACTTTATGCTCAATATGTTGCTTGCTAAAATCAAATCTAACCGCCAAGTCGCACTGGCAGTCACATCTTCAGGTATAGCCGCCACATTGCTAGAAAGTAGGTGAAAGAACGCCTCCTTCCATGTTTAAACTACTATTGGATATAGGACACTACTGGGAAATTGGCTTCCCTATAATTGGATAATGCACCATTATTCTACCTCTTGGATGGTGTGGCAATGACATATGTTCACAAACAATCAAATATAAATATAAACACTTTTACTTAGATATCAAAATTGTAAATATTGTAGGCTATGTGTGTTTTAAAAGTTAATTTTCTCTGCAAAAACTCTATAATACCAGAGCAGTGCTGGGTATTCAGCTAGGCATATATAAGGAAGTCCTAAGTTAAGACCAAAACGAGTTCAATACTAAAGGCATTCAGACATTTAAATCTGATTTATGTAATCCTGCTCCATGGTTTGGAGACCATTTTGTTTTATGTAAGCAACAAATAGACATGTGCAAGTGCAAGTGCACAGCTAAATAGAAAAAGTCAAGCAGTTTCGTTTTTAATATAGATATAAGCAATGGCTAATACTCTTTCACTATAGAACTACTCCAACTATTACACATAACCCATAGGTTTTTCGGGTAACTTTCAAAATATTCAAACTTTTATTATTTTTGTTATTAAACAATTAAAACTGAACTATAATATCTCCATAATCTTTCAATGACAGTTTTTGAATGCTTTTTCAAAAAACAAGTTTTTGCTTCTGGGTCAATCTTTTTTAGTTGTTTCTACTTTAAAAAGCCAGCAAAGTTTGTCTCTACAGTTTTTGCTTTCACCTCTTAAGCCTCTTTTCTAAAACTATGTTTCACACATGGCAGTGTTGTTAATTATAATACATAACATATATAATTAATATAAATTTAGTGCTGAACTAAATTTATAGATCAGTTTAACATACCTTATGAGTTTGGGATAGTGGGTTGCCCAACATTGTCTTCCTCTAGCCTAATGGCGATTTTGTTTAATCAACTAAATATCATGTGTCTACTTGACAGAGTAGATGAGGTCAGAGGCTAGACACTCATCCTACTTGCACCCTGTTATTTTATTTATTAGCAAACTTTTCTTCAATATATTTTCCTTTGACTAAATTGAACCAAATTTGATCCCTTGTACCATAGTATACTGTATCTTGAGAAAGAAATTAATGCAATTAGACTCATACAAATCTAGTGCTATGTAAAACGCCTGAAAGAGAGCCTGACATCACTTGGGATTAAAGTGTAATCTTTGAACATAATATTTTAGTGGGCTGCAAAAATCACAAAGTTATCTAAGTTTTGTACATAATTGATACATTTACAAATGGTCATGGCAACTTTTTTGGTTGTTTAGTAATTGCACGTTGTCGATCTGATATTTTGGTTTGAAAGTTTGTTTGCAAGCAAATAATGAAACCACACACACAGTTTATCAGCGATCAGCATTTATTCTGTCACAGCAATAAATATGCTGACACTATAAGAGGATTATGAATAGTCATGTATATCCTGCTGGTGGAGCAGTAAATAACTCAATTAAAATCAAACTTATCAAACAAGAATTTATGTCAAGAAAAGTATACCAATATGAATGGCTATACAGGGATGTTATATCTAAACAGGCGTAATAATATGATAATCAATAAATATTTTCAATTTATCTGATGGTCGTGTAAGGAAAAGGATTTACTCCAGGATCTAGAGATGAAGCGAATTAAGGTAGTAATTCCTTATACTACAAGTTTGCCGTGTCTGGTGGTGTCAATATCCTTGTCATAAGTAAGATTATGCATGTTTTTTCATGCTAGACATCTTAGCAAAAAGGAATAAATAACGTGAGAAACCAAGGTTCTCTCAGTTTCTTCACTAACTGTTGACATATAAATTTTTATAGCCTAAATATTTTGTGTATGTATAAACACAAAATATTATACACACACTTCTATGTGGTCAATCTTATTATTATTAATTCAACATATTCATAGTTTTTTTTCAATTTGTCTTAATCGTATCAGTATCAAATCACTTTTTACTGTAATCATTGTAAATAACAGATATATAAACAGGTATAACTGTAGAAAAAGTGAAAGCTATTTAGACTTAGGTTAATTTATTCTAGTGTTTGTAAAATATAGTTTTTTAGACTTGACCTTACTTCAGTTATCAAGTCATGAAAATTAGTAATAATAATAGTAATAGTAACAGTAGCAGTAGTAGTAGTAGTAGTAGTAGTAGTAGTAGTAGTAGTAGTAGTAGTAGTAGTAGTAGTAGTAGTAGTAGTAGTAGTAGTAGTAGCAATAGCAATAGGAATAATGATAGTAATAGTAACAGTAGTAATAGTAGTAGTGCTATTACTACTACTACTACTACTACTAGCAGCAGTAGTAGCAGTAATAAATAGCAGTAATGATAGGTTTATAAAAATGAAAAACGACTGGATTATTTGATTATGCTTTTATTATCGTCTACTCATTGTATTCTATAACATCTTAAACCGCCACTATACTCCTACCCTCAGCTAGTTCTCTTCATTTTTGATTAATTTTTGACTGCATTTAAAAATCTCTCAACTAAAATTCTAAATATGGTTGGTCAAAGCTTTGAAAGGTTCTCCACATTAACCTGGCATGGTATGATTATCTGTAACATATTATTATTGTTTACAATGTTGAAGTAGTGCTGATGCAGGCTGAGCAGAAAATTCTGATTGCCTGCTCAGAGCTTCAAGAGTAGCAACTAATTACTCGGTAAAGAAGAATTTTTGGTGAAGTTGTGGTCTATGTTTTAAAAATGAATGATAGCAAAAATAACATAGGTTAAATAAACATGTTGACTGTTGATTTTTTGACAGTAACTTAAAACTTTTTCTGTCCAACCACAGCGTATTGTTTGTGGTGGCATTTTTAAAGCTCTAAGAAATAATAATCACACTAATTCAAAGAGGTTTTCATAATCTTTGATAGACAAAAGGTTATACATGGCTGCTTAGCACTCTAACCTCCAGCACATTTAACTTCAAATTTGTTCTACAATAAATTAAATGTATAATTATATTGTTTGTCTTAACATTCAAGTTTAAATTTGATTCTAAAATTATCTGTCTTGCCTGACTCTGCAAACTTGGTTGGTTTGTATGTTAATACTAAATTCGCTAAGATTTTATAAGGTGATTGATGTTAAGTTGAAGATGTAGTTTATTAGCGTGAGATAATAAGTCAGTCAGTATATAAAAAACTGTTCATCAACATTCTGTAGTTCATTGAACGAGATGAGTTAAAGCATTATATTGATATATTGTGGTAGTTGCTAGTCTTTGTTCTTTTAAATTTTTCAATAGTTTTAATGCCTGAGGAAATAGAATGTAACAACCAACTTTAGTCTATGGCAAACTACATGTTCTGTTAAATCTTAGGTAATTTAAAATAACTAAAATTCCATCACTTACAAAAAGCTCACCGACCAATATTTTATTAAACCTGAAAAATGTGATTACTTATCCAGTTTTGTGCACTCCCCAAAATACATAAAGTTTTAATGTGTATTTTAAGTTTTAAAAAATCCATTAAAACTTTTGATGATCTTAAAAAGGCAGTTGTTCTTTACATTACAAATATATGTTCATGTTTGTTTGTATTCCCCTAGCCTGAGTGATCAATTATTTGTTATCTTTGGCACATGTGTTCAATTAGCTTAACAGCTTGTTCAACTTTATTACATGAATCCAGCTCTGCAGTTATCATCATGATTAACACATTTAGTGTACAAAATCTCATTCTTATAAATCTTTAGATGAATAATAGACATAATGATAACACATGGTAGATATAGGAGTAAAACCTATTGCCTTAGACAGCATGTCATATTAAAACAATTTTACCAACATACCTTTCAAAAAGCACCATATATGCTGCTGCAGTGACCGTTCAATAATTGATTGTGTTGTGTCATCATATAAAGGAAGGGCCTTTTTATGATGCACAAGTTTGCTTTAGTTTTTATAATGCTAAACAATTGTTTTATCTCTGCTTTATTTTTATTAATTGCTATAGAATATAGATTGTATAATAGCAATAATTTGCTAAAATAGTAACTAGACAACATATTTTTTCAAGTACTTGGTCTGAGTTTTTGTGGCAATACAAACTGTTTTCAATTTTTACAATACATATATAATGTAGTATACATGCGTTATATATATATTATATATAATGTAAAATGATATATAATGACTGATACATAAAAGGTATGTTCACCAAGTGCTACAAACTGCTACAGTAATAAAGCTAGGAGAGATTAATCATGATAAATGACTTCCTTAAACTAAACTCTACAGACTATATAAAACAGAAGATACTCTGTCTCTCCCACGCTTCACCTTTAATGATAGAACAGACTATTTTGGACAAAAAAACTCAATAAAATGTTTTCTATACAAGTTCTGCTTGCTGGTAAGGATTAAATAGGTTTTGCTCATAAATCGATGTTGCTGTCAAATATTTTTTAAGTTTATTTTTGATTATATTGATAGATTTATTTAAACTTATGAATATAAAAGTGATTACTGTATGATTTTTTTGTATAAGTACTGGAAGATATATAACAGTTTTTGCTTTTAATACATTTATTGTTTTGAGTGTTGCTGTTTCTACTTTACTTTATGCATTAGTTAAGTCTGCTATGCAAACTCAGCGTCAATAATAATAATTGTACAAGGAAATCAGCAGTATTTTAAAATAGTGATGGATAAGAAAATATTTTAGGCCCTGTTGTAATATTTCTACTCGTGTAGCATTTCAATGAAAATATGTTACAAAAAGTTAATTTTGGATATCAGAGTACTTAATAACAGTTTGCTGGTTGCATGTTTTATATTGAATATTTTGCTCTAAACTTTTGATTCATTTTAAACATTTGAAGATAATAATAATTATTATCTTCAAATGTTTGAAACGAATAAAAAGTTTAGAGCAAATAATTATTATTAAAAATTACACTGATTGATTTAATAGTTATTTATTTTATAATGTTTTAACTTAAGTGTTGCAGCTGAATTTATTTATTGTTTCCCCGTCTCTATTTGCAACAAAAGTACCATTTAATTTGTCACTTTTTCATATATTCAAAATAAATTTTTATAATTCAATAACACTCAATACCAGATTTAATTTAAAGTAGTAAAAGCATACATGCTAACATAGAAAGCTAAAACTTTTACTCCTCTACATTCCATTAAATTCAAAATATCCAAGTAAACTCGTAGACTTTACTATATGTTTTGTGTGTTTTCTTTAATTTATTTAATTGCACCCTAAATTATATATCACCTTGTAGCTTGCTAGAACTGCCACCAGTTTTATGTTATATATATGTAGCTTCGGATTAGATAGGATTATGACTATGTAAAACGCTATAAGGAATATTTAAACAAAAAAGTGAAACTTTTATTATATTGTGTTGATTGTATGTTTGTAGTTCTTATAACTTTTAGAGGAGTCACCGTGACAGGCCAGGTAAGTACTACAGGGTAGTTTGACTATGTATGATTTTATTTATTTCTTATTTACTTGGAAGACCTTTTAGGAACTCTAAAACAAATGGCTAAATCAGACAGTTCTTTAAATGCTGTCACTGTGAACTTCTTTAATAACCGTTGGAGTCTTAATTTAAGTGTCTTATAGTTACAATGTTTTTTTAATTACTCATGGTTTACAACTGTTTTCAAGCTTTGGACTACTTTAGTGTTGTTTTAGAAAATGCATCAAGTTTGAAAAGTGTGTTTTTTTAGTTTAAACTTGGTATTTACGTATATTTTTGCAATTAGGTCTAAAATTTGTCTAACTTAGTAAAAGGGCGGTGCAGTTTGTAATCAGTAAACATTCAAACTGATAATCTACTTTTAATCAACACTCAACCAATCATGGTGTTTGTTTTGGGCAGTAAATGTTTGCTTTTAGCCGGCTCCATTCTGTTGGCCAAGATCAACACTTATGGTCTATGGAGATCCTCACATGAGAGTATATAACACACCTGGTATCACCACCTGTGCGGCTGATGGATGGAGAACATACCTTAATAACAGATACTTTGATCTTGTTGCCCACACCTCTAGGTTCTATGTAGACGAGGTAAGTAAAAATGTGAATATTCTAATTGGCTGAAAGTAGTTTCATGAATATACGTACTATAACAAGCAAGCTTATTGAATTGTTTTTATTCACTTTTTAAAGTTTGGAGAATTTCAGAAACAGATAGAAAATTCTACATTTCCTTTGTTTCGCATAGTTAAAATGTTCTGTTTATTTTTGTTCGATTTGTATTTGTATTAAAATCATTAGGCTTTCTATGACACCTTTAATGGTCTCAACATTCATGTTGTCAGGTTACCGATTTGTGCCGACTTAAAAGCTACCAATTTACTATATACAATGAAACTGTTTCAAGCTCTTATTATATTTAATCATGATATCATTTAAAAATAGTTTATCCAAATTTTCAGCAGTAAATGTTAACTTTATGCAGGAGAGCACCTGTGGTGTAGGGGTTAGTGCGCTACACCAGTCAATAGTTCAGTGGTTTGAATCACAGAACGACCATTGGTGGTGTCAAGAAGGTCATCCAGTCACTATTGCTTCTGTGCCAAATCTCTTAGAAAATGGTCACAATATATTTTATACCAGGGTATACCATTTGTGGTGGTAACCAGTAAATAGGAAAAAACCGAGAGAAGAAAAAATGTTAACTTAAAGCATTGACTGTAAGCTTCTAAGCAGTACCAGTACCAGTACCAGCATTACGCAGTACCAGACTGCCAACGGTGACACTCCAAACCTCCCCTTATGTCACTCCTACTCCACCTGCACGTTTTCCCAGAAAACACCGTAGTGCCAGACTACTCCAAGATAATTTACTTACGAGTCACCAAGACTCAGACAGACGTTAAAGATCCTCGAGCTGTGACGCCACTCGAAGAGCACAAGAGTCACTAGCTACGCAAACGGAGCTCTGACCCACAATGACAACATGGCCGATGCCGCTCGTCCGGTGGCGCATGCCCATGAACTCTTCTGAGCTACCGTCAAGCACCACGTGACTACTAACTCACATTGACTTTTTGTTATGGTCAACAACTGACAATAACTAGTAATTGTTGGCTACAATCAACATTTCATTAGAGGTTCTTACTCTGTTATTATTAGAGTACTGTTAATTTATCTGTAGATACATCTAACATTCAAGAGTCACAATAATAAAGTGAGATACATCACTGATGCATCTTCTCTCTCCACTCAACTTACTCTGGCACCAGGAGCAACATCTGTATCTTCACACGGTAAGTTCTTTTCTTCCTGCTAGTTTATATCACAATTAAAATGTGCTTTTCTGCAATGGTTCATGATGATATAACAAATTTTAAAAACTGAAATATAAGATGTGAGTTGCTAAAAAGGTATTACACCAAAGGAAGTTAATTTTGCTAAAGCACTCTCTCAACAATGTCACTTGATTGGTCATGATGAGCAACAACAGTGTATGCTATTGGATAGCAGAATGATTTAAGAAAACTGATTCATTCTATGTTTCTAATTGTTTAAAAATTTTAAATCTACCTAATATTTAACCATATTTAAAACTTTTTTTAAATCAAATATTTTAAATCATGTTCCAGCTTCTGTATGCATCATTTTATTTTGTAGGTTTGATATGGATAAACACAGTAAATTCAAACACAGTGAGAATAATAGACTTCAACTCCTTGACTGTGTTTGACATAAGAAAGATATGGTGAGTATCCATGATTATTGTTTATATAAAGATATAGTTAATATTATTACCCAAGCTGTGTTAGGTGATGCATGGAATATTCTACACGTAGAAACTCATTGTTGTATTTTAGGACAACTTATGTTATTATGGTGAGGACAGGAAACTGTATTTTGGATGATTCGTGTGGACTGATGGTTGAAGGATGTCCTAATGACTACCTGACTAGTAAGTATGTAGAAGTGGGTACTAAAATAGAAATTATGTGTAAGGCTGGCTTTACCTATTTCAGAAGCAAATAAAAGTGGGCAAAAACTATATTTTAGTATCGTAAAACATGTAGATTCATTTGTAATGTTTTACTTTGCCTTGTAAAATGCGTCAAATATGGCTTAGACATCTAACAGTTCTCTAAACGCCAATACATCGCATGATGTGGAATAGCAATTTTGTTGTTATATCAATAATACTTTAATACCTACTAAAGAATAATAAAGTGTACTCACTCTTATAGCTAAATTAAATATTTAGATCTCTGAGTGAAAATTGTTCATTACATCTAGGAAATATACAGTGAAGATGAAATATTAAGAAGGGAAAGTGTTGAGAATGTTTAATTGAATATTCCTTTTATGTAGTACAAGTACATACCAACTTTGAAGATTAGCTCAATAAGTGGCAGTGCTGATAAAAGATAATCAGCTAAAGGATATGTTTGTAAACTTCATAAATATCAGCTTTCCTAATGACCAAAGATTTTCACATCAGTAATTCTTTTTCAATTATAATGATTGACCTATTCTACAATGGCCCTATATATTTTAGTGATTCCTTGAATAAATATTTTACCTAATATCTTTAGTGTCTGGAATGGGAAGAAAGAAGCGAGCTGTTTCAGTCTGTGAACCAGCTTGTACTCATCTCCAGCAGCCCTACAAAGAAACCTGTATGTTTGACTGCAGTCAAAGTGGTGGACGAAATGCTGAACAGGTAAATATAGGGAATATCTTGTTACATTTACTGTCACACTTTATCTTGACTTACAAAGGCATAACAGGAAGGTGAATAGGAAAATTTTAAGTAATTTGTAGACAATCAAATAATTTGTGCTTTTGAAAGACTGCTGTAAAACCTTTATTTGCACGGCACGGTGTTTTTTCCGCTATAGAGCCGCTATAGAGGAAAGGTTTTTCAACCTTTCCTCTACAGCGGCGGTCAAATAGAGGCTGGTGTTGTATTTTTCAAATCCCTCGTCAGTGTTGAGAAGGAAACTTTAACCCTTTTTCAGGTGATTTGAATGTTGCCTATATTTTGCCTTCTCCTTCGGGCGGTGTGATTTTAACCCTTTGAATGCAAGAAATTTTCTAACTTACCTTCAATTTGTCGTAGATCTTTACATAAATATGCAGATGACAGCTGATACATGTGTCTACCAGTCAATATCTATTGCTTTCAATCACCCTGCAATAATTGTATAGCCTGTGTTTCAAATTGTTGAAACTTTGAGGTGTTTTTCATTTAAAATTTGAAGGCATATTTCATTTATAAGTCTATTTACCAAAATCACATAAAGCTCATTGCACTTATTGATATGTTTTTCACAGTTTGAAACAAAAACTGGCTTTTCATAGGCAATGCAACAAGAGTTACAGAGTGTTGATCTATTGTAAGTTGAGTTTAGATTACCGCAATCATGCTATCAAATAATATCCTATAAATCTGCAAATTTAAAAGTTATATAACAATAACCTATCAAATGATATAAATAATATATATTCATGAATAAGTGACATAAACAAATCATAACTTAAAATATTCAAAAACAAAAATTAACCTTTTTAAAACAAAAATATTAACTCTTTAAAACAAAAATATTAGCATTGTTTGCTTGACCTGTTGCGTTCTGATTGTTTCTTTCGATGGAAAAAAATGTCATCTAATATTAACTCTTCTTCTGTATGGCAAAAATAGTCGAGCATTTAAACAATTCTTTCAACAGATCAAAACTTTTACGCGCTACGTTTCGCACAAATAAACTTTTAGCCACAGGCGCATTATTCACAACTTTTAGCGTAAAACTAGTCATTCATATGCCATTGTAGATGTAAACCATTTTTTCACATTCATTAAAGTATTAAGACCGCTTTAAGCATTGATTAACCACTATTAGCTTGTTACAGTTATTAATTATTTTTATGGTGTTGCTTTCATAATTTTAACAAAAAAAAACAAAGAGCTTTGGAGTTGCACAACAAAAGAATTAATTGTTATTGATGTAACTGATTCATTTTTAGTATGATTTGGCGGGCACCTTTCTACTCATCACTTGCTATTTTGGGTTTATAAACATCAATTTCAAAGTCGTGGTCGTGGTTTAATTGAAGGTGGCATTCAATTAACGGGTGGGGCTCTATTTTTCAACCCTTCTTCAACCCTTTTTTCTATTTCACCATCGTAGTGGTGGTGAAATAGAAGTAGAATTCTAACAGGGGTGGTGTTCAATCAGAGGTTTTACTGTAACTCGTCTTATGTAATTACCACTTGTGATGTCAAAAACATTGTTACAATTTAGCAGTAGTTTTTAGCTTTTGTTCAGTTTTATTACTTATAATGTAGGTGGCCTCCATATCAGCAGCTGTACCAGAAATGATCACTCAAATAGAGGCCAGTGATGCTGGAGTTGTTTCTCCAACAACGACTACTCGGCGACCTCCAACTACCACTACAAGACAAACAACCCCTCGTTCTACTCCACAAATAACACCTAGGCCTCAATGTGGAAACCGTCGCTGTCTTCAGTAACTAACAATAGTATCCATCTTATTTTCATAAAAACCGATAGTGTTAGTCAACTGCGAGAACAAGTTTTATCATGGTTTTATTCAGATAGAAGGTAGGATGTGTGATACTCTCCCTTAAACATTCTTTCCAGTTTCATGAGCAAAGATCTAAGTTAATATTAAATAATGTTTATGAATAAAAATTTTGGCTGTTTTATTTGCACATTGGTGGTTGACTTTAAATTAATTGATGCTTCTGTTGACTACATCAATTTGATTTTCAAATTTAAGCTTTAGTAAAATACCAGTTCTAGTAACTACAATGTAATTTGAGAAGGCATCTTGTAATCTGGCAGCAATGAGATTCTTTTATTTATACGTAAACATTTTGATTGAAGCACAGTGTGCTTCAATAAAATTCTTGCTTGTAGTGCTACACTTTGTTCATTATTCATGACAGTACATACAAACATGTATGTAGCCATTCATATTTTAGCTTGTTTTGGCAAAATAAAGCCTGTTGATCCTCTCAATGCTCAGAACTATGACTAATGTTACCATCTATAATTTATTTCGTTGAACTATTTTTTATCTTCAAAACATTAAAACATGTTTACAAACCTAAATTAATTGCATATAATAATACTGATGATATATATTGATATGGAATTGTATCAAAATTCAAGAGACACAAAGATGGTAAAGAAACAAGATGAGAAGATAGAGAAGTACGAAAAACAAGGATTTTAGATCAGATTAGAGCAAGGATTATACCAGCAGTTATCAGAATTTCTTAAATTATATCTAACAGACACATATCTTATTTAACTGAAGTTCTAACTAACCTGTTTTGAGACAATGCAGAAATGATCAGTATTAAAAACAGCATAGATACTTCAAGTCTTCTCGATAACAATGGATAATGAACAATGAAATGATATTCTTTGGTTCTTTAGCTAAAACCTAAAACCCTCTATTGTTTCAGTGGTAACAGTGTAATAAAATACTACACAATATAAATATTAATATTGGCAATTATTACTACAGACGGTTTCCTACTTACGAACATTCGAGTTACGAACAACGATACATACGAACGTATGTACCGTTGTTCGTAACTCGAATAACTTTCGAGTTATTTGTTTGAACTTTGTTTGAACTTTACATAAGTATTGTAAAGGGGTTTGCAGGCCTTTACTTGGCATGATCTCTACTAATAAATAAAGAGAAGAGAGTGCGTGTTGTTTCATTCAGCTTTTAATTAGCGAAGGAAATTTCACTAGCCGAGGAGCGTACGGCTATCTGCTCTGCTCAACTAAATGAGCGCACTCAGTTATATACAATAATATCAACCATTCCGGCTAACGGCAAACGGTAAGAACACCGGTTAATAAAGTGAATTGATAGGACCGCTACTGCCTTGGTATGACAACAATATAAGTGACGATAAGTGATAGTGTTATGACGGTATATCAGATATAACAATAGCATAACGAGTGAAACAACAATATAATAAACGGACAACACATACACAAAATAAGACAACAACGATAAGTGATAGCATAACGATTAAAACAACAATATAATAAAAAGGACAAGACATAATTATAAGAAATGCAGTGTCATGGCCCGGCGTCCACCAAAGTATTATCTCCATTTTATTAAATATTTTTTTCAGTACAAACCAATACAGGTTACTTATACAAGCCTTAAACATACTTATATAAACCTTCAATATACTTATATAGGCCTTAAACATAAATTATAATACAAAATATAGCACTGAAGCAGCTTATGAACAAATTCACCTTACGAACAATCGTTCGGAATGTAACTCGTTTGTAGGTTGGGAACCGTCTGTAATAAGAATTATTATAAGGAGAGATAGTAGTAGGAGTCCCCTAGTAGGACCAGCCTCTTTACTGAGAAATGTGTTGCACACTTTAGATATACTGTAGGAGTTTTAATCCCGGGCCAACAAAAACCTGCTAAAGAGATGAGAAAGTAACCTCATTTTAATGATGATAAGAATCATTAATTTTCATTAGTATTATTCCTAGATAAAATATTTATATGGTAAATATATAATCAAAAATGTTGATATGTAATTCTAGTGATGACGCTGGCAGTAATAAGAATATTGGTGCTGATGATAACTATGACAGTGATAATGATGATAATGATGGTAAGTAATATAACAATACAAAGAATAATAATGACAACTTTGATAATAATATGAACAATAATTTAAAAGATGAGATATTTTAAGATAACCAGTTAAACACTCTCAAAATGTGATTCACTGTAATTCTACATGTATTTCGAGAAGTTATAATTATCATATTTTAGATGGTCTGATCTGAGACTCAAAATTGGTTCGTAATTTATTACAGATGTGATTGATGTCAGATATGTCAAAGAAGTCGATCAAATGAAATTAAGACCTATATAAGACTAAAACATCAGCTACAATTTTAGGTCGTCTTTGTTTTTGTAGACTATTGGCCTTGTCTAAGCGCTTGAAGGAGATCAGTTTTTGCAATCATGAATTATCATTTCATAATTTTTTATTGTTCCACCCAACTTTAATATTTTCTTCAAAGTTTTTTGGCAGTTTTAGCTAGTAAATTAGATTTATGATTAGAATTTATGTTCACTTCTCACTTATAGAAATTAAAGAAAATGGATTGGTCAGTGTTCAATCTTTAATTCCCAAAAGGAAAGCTTTGAATCGTTGGTTTGGGGTACTTATGCTTATGTTAAACATTTGTTCATTTTGTAATTTTACATTCTCAATCTAACTCCCAAATTGAAAGTTATATCAGTGGATACACATTATTTCGACATATCTATGAATGACATATACTTATTACATTTGTTTTATCGATTACAGGATAATTATGTGGCGCCACCAGTGAAGATGTTGTGTCAGTGTAGAAACTGCCGTACACGGAAGAGAGACATGTGAATGTGGGCTGCACAAACCATGATATTTTTTGTTTGAGTTTGCTGCAGTAATTTAATTTGTCCTATTATATGAGCTGAAATTATGTGAGTGGTCATGACTTGGGGGAATGTTTTAAATAAAAACTTTTTGATGAGATGAAAACTTTTTGGATTGTAAAAATTATATAACAAAATAATAATGTTGAAGAGAATGCAAAACATGATTTGCAGAACATATTGAATACATCATAGCTCTGTTGCCACCTGTGCTAAAACCTTGTCTCATAAATGGATTTATGAAGTGTAATCTGAGCTGTATTGGTAGGTACTTTTGCATAGCACGACTCAATTCCATCAGGCTGAATATTAGGAGCTAGTCAAAAGATTTTATGCTCCACGCTACCAAGTGAAAACAGTCGAGTCCACGTCAAAAACCACCAACCAGGTTCATAAATGGCTTTATTAACCCTTTGCCAAAATCGGTAGATTAATTGGCTTCAAAGAAATTGATGTTGTTTTGCGTTCACTATGTTGGTCAACTCAAAAAAATCATTTGTTTTGTACTTGAATCAAATAATCAAAGGTGACTAGTAAATTTTTTTCGACAAATTGATACTAATATTGAGTATATGGCTCTTTATGGATGCAGTTAGATTCACCATATATTTGAACATATTATTTTCACAGATGCGGCTTGTTTAGTTATCTGGTAACTCGTAACGGTTTTGTGGGTAACGACTGAGAACTTTGCTGATGAAAAGGCCTCGGTGAAATGAGTCAACTTGACGGCGTAATTACTGTAGGCTGACAGAATCGTAGTCGGTACTCAAATGTTTACACAGCATTTAGAGGAAACTCAACATGATAAGTTTTTAATTATTTTTATTTGAAGCATTTGAGACATTTATAGTAATTTATCTGTAGTTGGATTTAAAATTATATTCTAGCCATCATGAACAAAAGCAATGTAAAATTTATGCCAATGGAGCTGCTTAAGACTAGACTTTTATTGCAATAGCTGATGTGAATACAAAAAATAGAGACAGGCTGTCTCACTATATACAGTTGAACTTGTGTTCTCGAACATAATCTATTCCAGAAGTTGATTCAAAAACCGAGTTGTTTGAGATCTGAAACAATTTGCCCATTAGAATAAATGTATGTAAATTTTAATCCGCTCTAAGGCAAAACAAACACTTCAGCGAAGTATTTTTTCAACATTTTACACCATAAACTGTATTGTATACTGCATACTATAAATAAAAAAAGGATAGATATACAGTAGATTATGTTTAATTTTAATAAAAGGTTTTATAGTTATTATGATGGAAAAAGAAAACCAGATAAAAATGTTGTATGTTCTGCCCCTAAACATCAAAAACACTAAAGTTTAAGATGCAATACCAAAAATTGCAGAAATTGATATTGAAACAAAAAATAATGCAACAGATCACTTGCGTCAAAAATCGTAGGAAAAATAATATATAAACAGCAATGGCACATTTACTTCACATCTTTGAAAGAGAATTCTCCTCCAAAACAATTTAGGGTAACTTGACTAGAGGGGTTTTTGCTCTGGTAAATCTCTCCAGTAGATGAGATATTATCCCAGATGGTTCCTTTTTGTAAGAAATTTATGAAGCGTAAATTGCTTCTCCGTTTGTTAACGAATGTTTTCATGCTGTTTTCGGGACTATTTCAGTGCGCATGCTCGGGTTTGGTTGAGAACTGAATTTATGTTCGAGATCCGTGACAAAAAAATCTCAAGATCTTTGGTTGAAAACCGAGTTGGTCAAAAACCGAAACATTTGAGAACTGAGGTTTCACTGTACATCATTTTGGGCAAGTCTATAGGCACATTTTTTTCTGAGCGTTTTATACAATGATCAAGTTTTGTCTATTTTAATCTTCAAATATCTTGACAAAGAGGTCACCTAAAACAACAAACAACATCCCAAATGTTAGAAAAAAATTGATAATTTCTGTTAAAATCAACTAAAATTTGATTCAATCACTTCTTTAATGCGCACTATCAGTGTCTGTACTATTACAGTGTCTGTAATAACTAGCTGCGTGTATAAATAAAACTGGTGATCACTAAAACAAATTTAGACAAAGAATAATGAATAATTTTATTATAACAGACTATTATTATTGTTATTAGAAAAACCCATTTGGATAATAAAATTTGTTACACTATGTAACCAGTTTAACATATTTTGGGAAAAGTTCTTATTAGTAAAAAAAATAATATTCTGTGCACTGGAAAAAATTAGCAAAAGGTTTTAAAGTCTAGTTTTAAATAATGTAAATTATAGTAGATAGGAAAGAGGATGAATGAGAAAAATAACAAAAAATTAGACAGTTGCATAAGAAGGAAAGTGAACTTTTATGAGGAGGTAACCAAGTTTGCTAGATGCCTCTATTGGTATAACACAAAGATGGGTGTGTTGATACTTTACTGCCTTAATCTTTTATCATTGCCAGTTGAACGAAAGGCTTGCTACACACTTCTACAAACATTGAGGTTGCACAAGGTTGAGCAACTGTGAACCACTTTATTGTGTAAACTATTTTTGCAAAATAATCTGACGTGATTAATAAAATTTAAAAAAAAAGAGATTTCACCACTATCAATGCGCAACCTAAATTGTATCTGAAGACGCATGGTTTCTAGTTAAAACTTGTTCTATTTAGAAAGCAATATAGGTCAGGGCCTGTTGTTATATACTCTATAAGTAGAAATACAGAAGATTAACAATATATGTGTTAATTAGATCATGTATGAAGGCTTGGCTAGATCTGACTGTATTCATAAATTGTCTAACCATGTGTGAACCAGTAATTATGAAATCTGATGAATTGTACAAACCAACAGTGTTCTAATCTAATACTTATGGTTTCCGATGGGATAAGCTTCAACTCTGGCATTGCCTCAACTGTGTTGAGATAAGAACTTGCACAAGTTGACAGCGAATACTAAAGGAAAGTTCAGTTTTGCTAAAAAAAATAGCTTAAAGTAAACATTCCAACCATTGAAACTACTATTTAATAGAAAGATTTGGCTGTTAAAATTTAGGTAGTAGTTTAATTCCGGCTTGTCTTTGGCGTATTTGAAAGCCATGCTACTTTTTCATGTTGACCAACACCCTAGACATATGAGGTTCTATAATAGTTACGCTGTTCATATCTCTCGTCTTAACCAGCAAAGTCATTTTCTCAAGTAAAGATGTTTATTCCACTCAAAGTCACACCAGTTGCAAAGTTGAAGTTTTTTTAATCTAAAATTAGGTTTTATATTCTATAAACTTGTTTTTATATAAAGCAGTTTTATGACATTTGCAGGCCAAACAATTCAATTAGCACAAAAATAAAATATTTCAAAAGTACCAAGTTGGCAGACATTGGTGTAAGAAGAGGTGTAAAGTTGTAGATGGCGGGTCAAGACAAAAAGTCTTACAACCATTCCACTAAATGAAAGCCTTTGAGTTTCAAAACTTCATAGACATCTACATGTACATGTAGTATGTTTGAATGGTTGAGTTTTTTCTTTTTTTAAGCATTTAAAACTCTTCCAGCTCATAGGATTTTATCGTTAAGTAGCATCGGTGCATAATGACTAACTTTAGTAAAAACGATTGTTACTAATTTAGTTTTGCTAATACCCATACATAATGTCTAACTTCCACAAAAACAAAGGTTGCTTATCTAGTGTTGCGGTGATTAAGTTTTTCTGTCTGAGAAGATTTTGGTAGAAAAATTTGTCACATTCAAATTTTTTGTAGGGTGAAAATCATGGTATTCTGATGGTTTGGCTATCAAATTTTCAACTTATTGAGAACTTTGCTAATCTCAGATATAATGACATTTATATAGGAGGAAGAGCACAAATGTGCATGTATGTCTGATAGCAGATTAGAAAACAATATAATTGTTATGAAGTTAATCGGAGAAATATTTATGTTAAAACAGGATGCAATGTGTATGGCGGTATGTGAGGTGTATGTAAGATTAGTATGGCGATGTTATACTCCAACTGATGTAACCAACTAATAAGAAAAAAAAACTTCATCACATCTGGTAGTCGTGTAAGGAAACAGATTTAATCCAGGATCTAAATCTCAGACAGATTATGACAGTGGTTACTTGTTATTACATATTTTCGGTACCTGGCAGTGACAGTATCATCGTCATTGATGTTCAGATGATAGACTAACCTAGATAATTACCCTAGCAGATTTTCATAGATATGTTCTCACAAAGAAAAAGAGTGTTTATAGCTGCCTTGGTCAGCTCTTGAATTATGAGCATTAAGAAGAAAACGAAGTTTAAAATATTTAAAAAATAATAACAAAAAAACAAAAAAAAATTTTGATTCCGACTTTTGTGCTGAATAATTTGTTTTGGCATTTAAAAAACTCAATCTTGCTTGTGGCTAATTAAATTATTATTATTATTACTTAGGACTATAAACAAAAAAATCATAAATCTAGAAAAATTCACAAGTTTATTTGGTAATTTCATCATTGAATATCTGCTAATTTTTTTAAACAAACTAATTTCAGCAATTGTTTTCTACTTTTATTTAATTGCAGCATTCAGAGAAGGAGATCATGTTTATTAGTGAACTTACAGTAAGTTTAGTGTTTACAGCAATTTATGTTGTTTACAATCTAATGTTGTTTTAATCTAATTTTTGAAAATTAATACATGTATAGGAGTCGTAGTCGTATTTACGTGTTCGTAGAACACATAGTTTTAGTTGGCAACAACCTATGAACTACTGCATCCTATAATGATAACAATACTTGCAAAACATTTTTTATTATTTATCGTAAAACGTTATGTCAGACCATTTAATAGATGTAAATGTCAACTGAACAGGAAAACCGCAAATCACTATATAATAATCTAATATAATATATAATCTCATCACGATATATACATGTATTTATAAACATATTCAGACTCAACACAACGCATCAAGATATAGCATCTACAATGACAGAAGAACAGAATTTATACAGAATAACCAATCAACACAGCAAAAGTTCTTCCAGAGTAGGATAGAGCTCCTATATAGGCATCATCAAACTACAATGGAAGGATGAGTATATTGCATAAACAAGATCTGCATTGCTTTAGCTTCATTTTCAATACTCTTACTTTATATTACCTTTTATTGTACTCTGACAATACCAGTACCCAGCAACTAGCAAACTCATGAAAACCAGTCTTATTAAATAGGCTTCAATGAGATTCCATGTAATCATCAAATTTCCCAAAGGGTTGGTATTTACCAGTGAACAGAGCTTCTGGAAAGTATGCCTAATTAATTTTGTGTGACATGACAAAAAGTTTTTGAAGATATGACTATCACAAAATCAGACAGAATAGAACAAAATACATTCTCAAAGTTTTTTTTCCAGATATTGAATATGTAATATTATTGCTCAGCTCAATACTAAAGTTTATGTTGAAGCTAAAGTTCTGTCACACTCAGCTCTTTAAAAATAAACTTGCACAAAATCTGGTGGTTTTATCATAAAGTATTGGTATTTTTCTATCACTTCCCATTTTTTTATGCTTGAGGTGATCTGATTGCTAGGGTGTTTCAAGATTAATATCGATAAAACTTGATCCTGATTACAACTCTCAGAAGAAAAATACTTGCGAAATGATGTCACTAGTCGCTATCATTGCTGTAGTTGATACTGGCTATTACATTCAAGTTGCAGCATTACGTGTCTCTATTCTGTCTGTCTCTTTACAACTATAGACATCATAATCGCACTTTTGCTTGATCTGAGCATTTTAACTGTGATCAAGTTTTGTCTATTTTAATATTGAAACATCTTGGCTATCAGATCACCTCGAAGATCAAAAACAATCGCGAAAGATAAAAAATATCAACACTTTCTGATAAAATTTACTGAAATATTTGTGCAAGTTCATTATTAAATTGAGAGAATCAATTTGTTGATCAGATGCTGATATTGCTTTTGTTGTTAAGGAGGTAATAGATGTCACTACAAATATACATTTTTTCCATAAATGTGCATAGTAATGAGCCGGAATAGAGCTGAGTGTTCTAGATTTGCTACAAGCTGTGCCATTAGACGGAGAAGGAGGAGCTGCAACCACCTCCTCATCTTCTATTGATGAGACTACGATCATTGAATTAAAGATCAGACGTGGCAGACATGGCACTCACTTTGATATCCTAACAGCATTCCTGCGCTGCGATTACGCTGACGCCGTCTTATCAGATGAGCAGTTCGCAGCTCATCAAACAGTTTCTGGCCTCTCGCTCAATGTTTATTTAGTCTTGTTTTGAACAGCTGTATGATAACCTGATAGATAGTGCATAGTGACATTAAGATTGCAATTAGGAAACCTGAGCTCCTGCTTAAAAGCTCTGACCCTTTTAACCAGGCACCTACTCATATTGCTACTCTGAAAGATTTGTGAAATCATTTTGAGACTTACCCTTTTGATGATTCAGCTAGTTGGTTTGCAAGGCCATCTCAAAGGACTATTTGAAAGTGAAAGTTTTTTAACCTCTCACCTATATACTATACAAATCCAACGAATTCAATGAGTAAACCAAATCAACTAAGGAGAATATCTATCCGTTTGTTGCCATTCATATATCCTACCCAAATACTAGCACACTAAGAGCCTATCAAAATCCTATAATCTTATCCTTGACATTAGATAAGAGCCATGGTCAAAACTCAGTCTACACTAGCAGTAAGTCCTGCGTTGTTCAGGATATCTTCCTTTTTTAATCCGATATCCTGCAAGTTGGTGTTTAATAGAATGTTTAACAAGATGGTTTTGAAGAACCAAATAAAGTTATGAAACAAAGTATTTTTGGCCTCGTGGCAGAAGATACGCAGCTAATTTGTATGGAGATTGGACAAAATCAGTAAAAAATGTAGCAATGCATAGTTTTCCTGGCCTAGTGGACTCACACATATAATGAAAAAGTAGATTCATTTCATTTTATAAAAGTTATGTTGTATAATAAAGTTATAATAATGTAGAACATTTATTTATTAAAATTTCACATCACTCTGCATCTTAAGCAAACTAATTTATCGCACTGAAAAAAATATGTTTCTATTTCTAAAATTAGAAAAATTTCGAAATAACTATTGGTTGACTTGAGTAAAAAAATTACCGTAGTTACACTTGACAGCATCACTTTGTGTAAGGCTGCTTCGCTGAAATAACATCATCTCATGGAAAACAGGCGATATTGCAAAAGTAGCCATTTCATATTGGTCTGTGTTATGTCATATTATATAATGCAATAGTGATAATAATGCAATTTGTGATACAAAAAATAAAATTAAAAAAAACACCTTGTTGTCACCAACCATGCTTATCCCTGTGTTTGTGAGCTAAAGAACCACACTACTTAAGAAGTACCATATGGTGGCTAAAGCATATGTATACATGTAGATGATCCACTAGAACCAAAGAAAACAAGTCTAAAAGATAATATCACGGTTTATGTACAATGTTTATATAATACTAGATGATTTACAATAAGGAGAATTTCTCCACTCATTTAGTCCTTTTACTCACATGTACAAATCAAATGAAGAATATGTGAATCAGTTAAATTCTACTGAAAGTACGCAAAAGAGTTGTAAGGATCTTTGGGTTGTGTTAGCATAGAAGCTGATTGACAGCTACATCTGTCTGTATCAATGTTTACTACCAAAAGATTTGCCGTAGATAACGTTGTTAGTTGTTAAATGTTGTTAGTTGTTACTCATACTTTAGGGTAGGTCTGAATGTGAAAAACAACTAAGCAGCATAAATATTTTTCTCTGAATGAGTTGAATAGCTTGGCAACAAATTATTTTTTCGTCATTTTTGTCTGGATATTAGAACTCATCGGCAAATGCTGATATTTCTACATGAGGGTAAGAGTCTAAATAGAAAAAATTAGGTTTCTATGAAAAGGATTAATTAAACAAAAGTATTTACTCATCAAGCAAAAAATTTATTCATTTTTTTAGGAGACAATTTTTTTTATACTTTGTTCAGGACTGTAACAAAAGTTAACTCAATCCATGCAGTTTGGAGGTTTGGTTAACTATTTGACAAACTTGACTTTTTCATTAAATTATAACATCAAAATTCATTTATAGGTATTTTTTTAATTCTTTTTTTTTAATCTGCAGCGTTTCATCATCTGTCATGCGGCAAAATATAATAAGTTATTTCATGACAAAACTAGCGAAGGAGTAGAAGAAGGGTGTGTCAAGACAAGGATGGCTTCCTCATTCCATCGTGGCTTAAGGATATGTTAGCCACCAGATTAGCTTTAAGCTGACTATATATGAACCATTTGAACTTTGAACACCGATTTCATAACACTTATAGCCTACATATTCAGTTCAAATAAGCTATAAATTGCAGATTAAAGAGCTTTTTTCATAATTTACTTGTTGCAGCATCTGAATGTAAATATCATAAGTAAGATACTTCCATTACCAGTGTTTGGGGATTAAATAACTATGTTAAAACATTTTTGCAACACGCAAGTAGCTGAAGAACTCTGATATTGTTTAGGTAACAAGTTATAGTGAAGAGACCTTGAATGCACCAAACAACCACTATTCATCATAGATAAAAATCAGAAATCAATGAGTCTAGTTCTCATTGTTTATCAATTGGCTATCAGCGATCATAACTACATGTATAATAATCAACCATACGTTGCACATAGCGTTGAACAGCTCATACATATATTTTAGCGTATAGTCATGCTTACACAAATAGAATTCTATTATCATCTTTAGTAATTTATAGACAGCCAGCTGTGAAATCAAAGGAGTGTTACGGTGTCCACTTATCTGAGAGATTAAGCAATCAATCATCATTTCCTGCTTTCTGAAGTTTAACCCTTTTAAGGCTTAATTTGTCAAAGGCTTTTTGGTAGGCAGTTTTTACACAAACTGCTGTAAGGGACAAGAGCTTGGCAAAAGATTGGTGAGGTTTATTGAAACTGTACTTGAACCAATTATATGCTGAGTTATATGTTAAACATGAGTGTTTGTTTTAAAGACACTAAAATAGGTTTTGATAAGTTATTTCAAAACATTGTTTTAGCCACTTGAAAGTTTTTTATGTAGAGAAAGTTCAAATAAACTTCTTTTAGTGCAACAGGAAAACCCATTTTAATAATAGATGTTAGAAAATTAGGCATTTGATAGTTTCCTTGAAAATGCTTATTAAGATCAGCTCACTTTTGCAATGTTGTAGAACAGCTATAAAAATCGCTGTATTTGTTGCAACTTATACTGTAACACATCCATCATGAACTCTAACTAACTTCATACAAATGCAATTTATAGGCTCCGATATTCCTTACAGTAGCTTGTTCTCTGTAACAAGTGTCGTAATATCAGTATTTATGAGCCTAAATCATTCATGCTTTTTTTCTAGCAAATTTTTTTCTGTAAGTTTGCATCAAGATGCCATTCTGTTGAATTCTAAGATAAGTCATCTCACACACGATATTGCTCCATCTTTAACTATAAAATACATCGTGTCACATAGCATTACTTTCTCTTAAGTTATGGAACACGTCATCTCATCGGTCTTGTTGAAGAGTGTAGAAGATAACTTCCTGTTTTTCAGTCAGCATAAGCCTCTGTAGTTGCTCATTACATACTCGCAGTTACTACAGACTTATTTTAGTGCTCTTAAATGGAAACATTTAAAGAGTAGGACTGGTTACATTATGTATTAGATTCATTCTGCATCAGCTCCATCATACATATCAGCTAAGGTGAGTCTCTTTACGACTAATTGTATCATTTGTTACACGAAGGTTTTCAAATTGTTTATTTTTTAATATTGGGCTATTTTATGATGCATAATATGCACATTTAAAGGTTTGCTTTAATATTGTATAACACCATATTTAACAATGTACTATTATTAATAACAGTTGGCAAATATATACTAGTATTAATCATTACTGATGAATGCAAAAGAGCCTGTAGTTTGGTCTACATTTTTTACAAAAGCAAACTCAAGAAAGGAAACATCTGCAAATTTGATTTTTGGTTATTGCAAGGTAAGTATATTTTAAAAAAATGAAGTAACTTGACCAATTTATATGAGTAAATAAAATTCAACTAATTAAAAATGCTTAAACTAAGTATAGTTAACATTAGCTACTATATTAGCAATTTTCTTATTTTACTACGATATTGTACAAAATCATCAGACTACTGTAACACCTGAGAGCTTTCTCATTTTCTTTTTATGTATATATGTGACTCACAAGAGTTTATCTGAGTTTTGCTTGAAAAGTTAAAAAAATGTAAAAGTTTGTTCCCTATTCATTACTGCCAATTGTACTCATTATATGCAATTCGTTTGATCACAGGACATTTCTTTTTTGCTCTTTGGTAATTTATCTTTTATGGTTGCATATCTCTAAATAAATATTTTATTGCATCAGTTTTTATGAATTTGTTTTTGACTGTTTAAGATTTTTTTAAAGAAAATTAACTTTGTTTCTATTTATCTCTGCAAGAGTGATATACATAATCACGTAGCAATCTTAAGTACAAACTGGCTATAAGTAAAGTATTGCTAAAATTAAATTTTATATTCTGTGATACTGAGTAGTCACAACACTTCATGAAATTCAGCTGCAGATAAATTTGTCCTGTGGAATATTTACTTAGAAGCGGTATAAATTTATTAAGATGACTTGTACAGTAGGTTTTCAACTCATGTTAGCATACGCTGCATAGGTGTGACCACAGGAGTTCCTTCGTTATCAAATGATAAGACTAGGAGAGATTAATCATGATTAATGACTTCCTTAAACTAAATTCTACAGACTATATAAAACAGAAGATAGTCTGTCTTTTCCACACTTCACCTCTGATGATATAGAACAGACTATTTGGTAAAGAGAAACTCAACAACATGTCTTCTATACAAGTTCTGCTTTCTGGTAAGGATTAAACAATCTTATAAGCTGAAGGGATTGCAAATCTGTTACAATTCATTAAAATATCTAATTAATATATTTATTGAAGCAAGATAGAAATACTTTCATATTTTTAGAAAGGCTTGCCACTTTAAAATATGAAAGTTTTGCAAAATTTTGGCTTTCAAGTAAGAAGTATTTTTTCGATTTTCTCTGACATAACTATTTAGTTTTATGCTACAGCAATTTATATTTCAATTTTGTAATATTTTAATTCTGTAGAATACTCTTAGCAGGCAGCGCAGCATTTCACTGTTGATACCAGAAAAAAATTAATAAGAAAATAAAAGAGTTTTGCTTAGAAACTGGCTCTAAATTAGCTTTAGATTGGTTCACCTATAATGTTAGACTACAGTCAAATTTCAGTTTTTTCTTGGATTTTATTTAAACTGTATAGCTTATATATTTTTAATTAAAACAATATTATTGAGAAAGGTGAGATAAATAACATAAACTAAATGCAGATTATTCCTTGTTCATATGGTGCAAAGCTTCAGTATTTTTGGCAACTGATCTGTTCATCATTATCCATATTATACTTTTAAAGCTAAATCCGATGCTTTTAATCGAGTTTAAACATTGGTGAATTTTAACTTTTTTGTAATTTTTTTACTGTTTTCAATTTATTTCATCTGATACGAGCTTTGATTTAAAACAGCTTTTTAGCAGCCAACATAAAAGCCCTGTCCATTATAAGCATGCACTTCTTTAGCTGTAAAATGTTTACAGTTTGTAATATCTATTGGAGGATATACCAGCGTTTAGTACTCATTTCCTTGAATGTGAGAGTGGTGTTTTTTGTAAACTGACATGTAATTACATTACATTGCCTGGTTGCTTTTTTTATTGCAGTCTCAATTTGTTTATGTATTTTTTCCTATGTAGTTGCAAAATGTGTATGTTTTTCTTTGGCCTTGAGCAGAGCAGAATTTTCTTAAGTGATTTGACTAGCAATTTTATTGCATAACATGTTTATTTTGGTTTTGTAGTGTTTATCACTCTTGGAACAGTAGCAGTGACAGGACAGGTAAATGCTTTACAGTTTTTCTATAATACAGTCTGCAAGCCTGTTATACATGTATACATATATATACTACATACAAGCCTGTTATTTTATGCACTATCCATTACATACCTATATAAGATCTTATATAGGTATGTAATAGATGGTCAGGTAGAATGGAAGTATGATTCTAGTATTTTAAATGGTAGATGTCTTAAAATACAAATAGTTTATCAGCGTATAGGACATTTAGACTCGTTTAGCGTAACCTTAAAGCATAATTTTTAAAAAAGTTTTAAATTTTGTAAAAATGTAAAAGTTATAGAAATATATGAACTAAGATAATTTACACTGTACCTAAGTTAAAGTAATTCACATCCATATAAGTCGCCAGACATCTATTTTTTTGCAGTTTTCCAACTTTTCTCTTGTGAATGTGTAAGATTAAATGATAGGCACTGCCTAACTTTAGAAAATTGTAAATTTTCCAAAATTTTTAACTCTTCAAATTTCAAAGCTAAAACATTGCTTTTTATTCAGCATTTACTACCTGTGGAATGTTTTAAACATTAAATGTATTATTGTAGCCGGCTCCATTCTGCTGGCCAAGATCAACTCTCACGGTCTTTGGAGATCCTCACATGAGAGTATATAACACGCCTGGTATCACCACCTGTGCTGCTGATGGATGAAGAACATATCTTAATAACAGATACTTTGATCTTGTTGCCCACACCTCTAGGTTCTATGTAGATGAGGTAAAATATTAATATTAAATTATGATAGAATTTCTCTCTCTAAATGTCTAAACCATACAATACTTAGTTAAACAAAATGGCTCTAAACATCATAAAAGTTTCTACTGTATGTTTGGTGTCGTCTGACCACAAGATTTAATTTTAAAACATTCGTGTCATTACATTTAGTTTTTTCATTGGACTGATTAAAGATTTTTTTTCAGCTTGCATCTCAATATTTTAGTTTTAATAGTATAAAAATTCATTTATATTTATCTCTTGCATCAACTTCAAAATAATTCAATATCTATTAAATTATATGATATCTATAAAACTATATAATAACTATAAAATTATACAGTATCCATGAAATCATATCCTACCTATAAAATTATACAGTACATGTACTAACAGAATGCCTAGCATTGTCCAGGTAATAAAAACAGCTTTGGACAGAAAATAAATTCTTTTAATGTGTACAACATTTGCCATTCTACCTTTTAAATTTTATACCACGAGAAAAGGATTTTGTGCAGTTCAAATAAGTTAAGAGAAAAGAGAAACAATGGTAAAGATACTTAGATAGGAAATAAATAGCAATTGATGGCTAGATGTAGTTTGTTTTACTACAGTGTTAACAACAAAAACTTATTTGATACTGATACATTTGTTACGATCAAAAAAGACAAATTAAAAATTATGAATATGTTGAATTAATGTAATCTACATGTATATAAAGGTGTGTGTATAAAAAAGTTACCGTTGTAACAAAAGCTGTTTAACAATGCATTTAATACATAACATCTTTCAAATAGACTTAATAAGTAAAAAGAATTTTTTAATTTCTATCAGGTTAATAGAGCGCATATGATTTCTTTGTAATTTTTATTATTAAAATTTGAAAATTTAACTTTCATCTTAGTAAGGGCTCCTAACTAGTTGTTCCGAGTCATTTTTAAACTCCTAAAACTTTCTAATTAGAAACTTTGTAATCAAAATAGTGCTACGTGATGATCTAACCTTTAACTGTAGATAAAGGTTGAATATCATTAGAGGTTCTCACTTTGTTATTATTAGAGTACTATTACTTTATCTGTAGATACATCTAACATTCAAGAGTCACAATAATAAAGTGAGATACATGACTGATGCTTCTTCTCTCTCTACTCAACTTACTCTGGCACCAGGAGCAACCTCTGTATCTTCACACGGTAAGTTCTTTTCTTGCTGAACGTTTATATCACACTAGCAATTTTGGTGTTTTTTAGTGTTTCACAGCAATATTATAAATTTAGAAAACTGGAATAGCTGTAGCTCCTTTTTCAAAACTTGCAAAATATTTTTTTGTGGTTTTTTGTTAAAGATCTTTGTGTATCAGAAGCATTAAAAAGTATGTGAATTACAAAAATAAAGACTCTAAGCAAAGATTGAAACTAAAATGACAACTTAGACTTATTTTCTCATATAACAATCTAGTTTGTTTAGCACTTAGTGTGAATGATTGTGAAGACAACTATTAGTTTATTAATTTAATCAGATGCAAGCATAAGTTTTAAACTCAATGTATTAATGTTGTAAGAATATGTGAGAGGATGAATACATAACCAAACTATGCTGAATTGGTTCTAATTTTGCCAATGTATCCGTATATGTATAAGTATACGTATTATACCTATACGTTTACCTATATGAATACGTATAGCGATTTTACATGCAAGAAATATAAAATGTTACGCATATTCTTCCATAAAGCATAACAACAAAATAAAAAATGTTGCGGTGTTTTTTATTATCTAGCTCAGCCTGAAACACCCTGGTTATTTCTTTATTTTTATAGTATTTGGTATTATTTTCTGTTTTGTAGGTTTGATATGGATAAACACAGTAAATTCAAACACAGTGAGAATAATAGACTTCAATTCTTTGACTGTGTTTGACATAAGAAAGATATGGTGAGTATCCATGACTATTGTTTATATAAAGATATAGTTAATATTATTACCCAATCCGTGTTAGGTGACACATGGAATATTCTAGAAACCAATTGTTCTATTTTAGGACAACTTATGTTATTATGGTGAGGACAGGAAACTGTATTTTGGATGATTCCTGTGGACTGATGGTTGAAGGATGTCCTAATGACTACCTCACCAGTAAGTGTACAGAAATGGGTACATATATGAAAAGGAAATTTTGTGTACAATTTTTGCTGTATACAGCAATATTTTGATGGCACTTTCATTTTATCATGCTTATTGTTTATTACTGTCGCAGCACAATTTGGGAAGATAGTAAACAGAGTAAACATCTAACAGCTCCAGTTTAGGTCATTTGCTACAACATACAAAATTGCGGTTGTAAGTAGCATCATACGCTTTCAACTTCTGCTTGAGATTGACCAAGCTTTCTTTTTAAATTAAACACATACAGTGTTTTGTTGTAAAAACTAATTGACTGGAATTAACTAATTAATATGATATTTTGGTGACTGAATTTTATTGTATTTACCATATATATCATTATGGTCAAATATTAAAAACGCGTGAATCTTCAAGATGCAATTAGGTGTTCTTTTAAATTTGATAAAAGTAAATAGCAAATCAGAGGGTTACCCGTGTTGGTGGCAATTCTGATAAAAGTAAAACAATATAAAATAATGCAACATTTTTACAACAGCTTGTCTGACTACACTATCATTAAGTATTGTAATCATTTCAGCAGGTTTTCCACTGTAATTGTTACATGTTATGCGTACGTTGTTCAATATTCTAGTGATGACTAAATGTTCAGTAATTATAACTTATGAGTATAATATTTAATATTTCAATGCTGTCTCCATTTTGTGTCGGTCATTGTCAAGATATCACAATTTTAAATGTAAAAAACAATATAGTAACTCTGAAATATGTAAGTTTGGTAAACCAATTCTGTATGTCATTTGTTTACTTCTCTATTTAGTGCCTGGAATGGGAAGAAAGAGACGGTCTGTTGCAGCTTGTGAACCAGCATGTGCTAATCTCCAGCAGCCCTACAGCGACACCTGCATGTTTGACTGCAGTCAAAATGGTGGACGAAATGTTGCTCAGGTGAGTATAGTAAATCTGTCTTACATACGCTAAATTCTGTTGCATAGCAACCCCTTGAATCATTTTAGCAGGGCCTTTATTCATATAACAAATACGACGGCTCTGAATGCAATTGGAACAAGGTACAACATGAGTAGTAATAGAACTGGCTAGCTCTATTTTTAAAAATAAACAAAGAAATATTTAACTTAAATTATTGAAGTCTTACCAAAAGCAAGTCTACCATGGTTGGTTGCTAAAATTATTGGGTGACAGTTAATCAAGCTTTGAGTTTAAAAAGATACATACGCAACGTATAGTCATGTTTAATACTGCCAATGGTAAAACATGCTCATTTATGTTTTCCTATAGAAGTAAGGGATAACTTAATTATTAAATTATATAAAAAACAACAAGAATAAATAAAGAAAATAGAAAATAGCTAAACAAACATCTAACCATTAAAAAAATATTATTTGGATTTTGCTTAAGAAATAACTTGCTGCATTTACTTTTAAAAATAGATCGTTATAACGTAATTTTTTTCAAACAAAGTTAGTTGTTAGCAAAGAAATATGTAACAAAATTTTGACATCTTCTAACCTTTTTCCACTGCCTGGCACTACCTTGTATCACCTGGCACCCAATATCATTTGCAAAAAATTAATTATTTCAAAAGCTAAAGCACCTGCCCATTTTTGTAGTACTTTTTTAATGATTGTACATTCTAAAGACAGTATTGCTTACCTCTGCATACCCAATAATTGTTGTTTATATATCAACATAGTTGTGCATTACTTATCAACCAGTCCTGGTATACTGGTGAACATTGCAACTCAACCTTAGCTTGTATATAACAACTACAGGTCGTATTTCAGGTGACTTCCAGATCAACAGCAACTATTGGTGTGTATTCTATTCTCCTTTTCTCTAATGTAGGTGGCCTCCATATCAGCAGCTGTACCAGAAATGATCACTCAAATAGAGGCCAGTGATGCTGGAGTTGTTTCCTCAACAACGTCTACTCGGCGACCTCCATCTAGCCCAACTCTCCCCCGCTGTCGCGGCAGTCGCTGTTTTGTGTAACACAGCATCTTCAGACCAAACAGGAAGTAGTGACCAACTATGGTACACTATATGGAGCTCTTAATAATAAGGATATGATGATTTAGAGACAGCTCATTGTAACCTTAAATATTGTTTAATGTTATTAATATTGTTCAGATGTCAGCTAGTAAAACTGGTACTATAACGTTACGATTGCTGTTTGATATATCCAACTAATAATTTTCAATAAAAGATTCCGCAATTTTTATTTTTAGTAAGTGTTTGAAGGTTTGTCACATCTCGTTATCCTTTTAATAAATTTAGAGTTATGCATTTATAAGCGAATGTTGTTTCCATTTTAGATTTCAATTATTTGATAGTTAAATTTGTCTGAATAGTTCAAGTTTTTTAACAAAAGTCTTGTTCTAGTACATTTAAACACTTCTGAAGTTGTTAGATGTTCAAAATCTGTACCCTTTATTTGAATCATATGAGAATATGGTATGCTTGAAATTCTAATAGTAGCAAACATAGATAGTCAGGGGTATTTTAGTTAATAATTAAGCGCCATTTACCATGAGCATTTTAAAATTTTATCTTCTCACCACTTTTTCCCATGTCTGACAGCAAAGTATCAACTAATGGTTATTGATAGTTATCTCTTAGATATGCTAATAAGTTGAACTGATACAAACAAGTCTTTGTGTTATGCGTGTTATCCGTTATAAACTACCAACATCAAAAAGTTTTTGAGAAGACCTTCAGTAATATTTATAGGATCAAGACCAGATAGTAATTCTTACTGCATTGCTTTATGATAAAAGGGGTGTCAGCATGTTAGCTCAAATAACTACAAGCCCAGACGATATAATTCAAGGTACTAAAGAAGCCAAAAGCTGAGTACTTACAGAAAGTAGTGGCAGTAATTTTTGGCATCTTCCACATGACTTCAGACAGTCAAGTACTAGCACTAAAGGCCAAAGAAAAATGCTTAAAGCATAAAAAGCTTCTTCTATGAGAGCAATAAAATTATTACATGGGTTCAGGTAGCAGCCTATAATGGTCTTCTCTGTATGACTGTAGTTATCAACTCTTATTTTAGAAAGAGCATGACTCCGGGCTTAGCATTTTTGCTTTCGGTAGTTGATTCCTGTCTGTTGACTTTTTTCATAAGAACCAAATAGGTTCCACTAATGCATTATATGAGTTTGAGTGTACTGGTTATTGCAATCGCTATTGCCTCACTACAGAGAGTCTTTAAAACACAAGACATATGACAGTTTAGACAAAACATGTGGCAGTTTAGACAGAACATGGGGCAGTTTAGACAGAACATATGACAGTTTAGACAAAACATGTGGCAGTTTAGACAGAACATGTGGCAGTTTAGACAAGATATGGGACAGTTCAGACAGAACATGGGGCAGTTTAGACAGAACATATGACAGTTTAGACAAAACATATGGCAGTTTAGACAAAACATGTGGCAGTTTAGACAGAACATGGGGCAGTTTAGACAGAACATATGACAGTTTAGACAAAACATGTGGCAGTTTAGACAGAACATGTGGCAGTTTAGACAAGATATGGGACAGTTCAGACAGAACATGGGGCAGTTTAGACAGAACATATGACAGTTTAGACAAAACATGTGGCAGTTTAGACAGAACATGTGGCAGTTTAGACAGAACATGTGGCAGTTTAGACAAGATATGGGACAGTTTAGACAGAACATGGGACAGTTTAGACAGAACATAAGACAGCTTGGATGAGGCAGCAATGGAGCCGTTACAAGGGTTGTCAGCCTCTGCCTATTAATACATGTTGAGCTGCCTATGAGCTGGGAACCAGCTCAACTCAACTACTGGTGTAAGATGCAGATTGAATATGCTCAGAACGGCCAACTAGAATAAACTAAAGAGTAGTAAAACTACTCTGTTGATTGTTCTACTGTAACACAAGTCTAAGTTATTGAACTACCTTAAAATTGTACACATACATGTAACTCAAAGCACAGCAAGAAGTGGACAATGTTTCAGACTATAGCTTTATGTGTAGCATGAAATCTAAGTTCGAATAACGTGTAAAATATTACAGTGGGCGATAAGCAAGACGATATTGTAGGGAGGACACAACTCTGCTTGGTCTGCCTAATCCAGTAGGTTACCTAACATGTATGAATTAAAAATGACTATTATAAGTACGGATGACTGAAAGGGTTTGAAAATGGCATAGTAATTAGTAGAGGCTCCCTAAGATGAAAGAATTAGGATGAATGGAATTTTTTTGATAAAATAGGAAGAGCGTTGAAGAAATAAGTTAGAAATAATGAAAAAGCTATTAGAGGTATAATGCACATTGTAGCAACTTTGGCTAGGGAACAGAAGACAACTTCAATTTAGTTTATAGCAGTGTAAATAACTGCTCATGCTATCTATACCTGTTCCCTCAATTTAAATTAGTAATATAACTTAAAAATACTACTATACTATGTCAGAGCACATAACGTGTTTAAAGCAGAAGTGCCCCAACACAGAATAAAATAAACATTTTATAAATAATAATAATAACAAAGGTCTCATGTCATCAAATTGAATGGGTAGTGGCAGAAATCACAGTTTTTGTGCAGCTTACTAAAGTTAAACCGAGTATCTCCTGATTCATCAAATTTGTAGAATATAGACTAAATACAGCACTCGTTTACATACACTGTGTGTGGATTGTGTGGTTGTATCAGTCGATGAGTTTTTGAAGTTTTTTACTTGGAGACTTAGTCGAACTAGCAAGACTGCTGTTAAGATTTTTAGATGATCGAATATATTTGAAAGCACTTGAACATACGATGAAATGTGCAAGCCAATTCGTTTAGTATGTTTTTCTTAGATTCAAAGATATAAGTTTAATTTTAAATTAAATACTAACTAATTAGTACAAATCAGAAAATATGAGAATTTACTTAGATATTATTTAATGCTAAAAATTCTAAAGGTTAGAAAATCAACTTATCATGATATGACAGGTTGTAATAACAGTTTCTTATTTGTTTAGCTTAATTAAGTGTAAGACTTGGTTTGAAAAGTTTGCCTCTTTCCATTTTGTGCTTTTCTTGAAAGCTCAACAGCAATCCTAAAAGTTTAGAAATGCTATTACTAAATGTATGTGCAACTCTGTAATGTAGGAATATTAATTCTCAACTAAATGTTGCAAAAAACTTTTAAATTTACTCAAATAGATATATTGTCACGGCAGAACAAATAAAAATATGTTTGTTTACATAAAAAAAGTTTAAACATCAAATTCTCAGGAAAAAGGGTCCACGGGTAGGTATTTTAAACCAAATCTTACACTTAACTAATTAACCAAATTAGAAAGAGTTATTATAACCTGATATATCATGATAAGCACATATCTGTTAGTTTCTTAATGTTAAACAACAACTAGACAAACAGCTGGTTAGGTAAATTCTCATAAGGTTTACTGATTCTTACCAAATGTTTAGCATTTCACTTAAAGGACAAGCTTGTACTTCTGGCTCTATGAAAAACACTTTACTCTTATGGCTTGAGTACGAAGGAAATGTGATGTAAATTGGCCAAGTATTGTTTAAAATATTGGATCACATTTCAGATGATTTTAGCTCGAGGGCATTTAACACCCCCTCAATTTAATGGCATGACAGAAAGTAGTTCCTATCATATTCTCTGTCAGATAATATCAGAATAAACAAACTATAATTCCAGATCTATGATTCAGGTGATTAAAATACATAAACCGGAATTTACAAAAGCTAAAGCGGCACTTTGAATGTATAAGAATGATCACCTACACCAAGAGCAACCAGCGTTGTAACTCTCAAGGAAAAACTAGACCATAAGGTCTAATATCAGGGTTCTTATGGCATACACTGTGTGTATGATGTAGAGCTACATAGTGTGACACATCTACAGTACCTATGATGCCATCATGTTGCCACCATGATGCCAATGTATCAACGGCATCCTTATCAACTTTATTGTCTTATATTTAGTGGTTGCACAAATTAGATAAGTTGGTTAGCCCATCTCACCTCATGCCAAAGTGTTCTCCGTATATTTAATTGTCTCAAATAGATAACCTTAACAATAATCTTATTAGTATGAACAAGTCTCTGACTGAAAAACTCTTAAACTAAACCCATTTTAGATTTCAAAAAAGCATTTGATTGCGTTGATCATGGAAGTTTCAACTTATCAGAAGATTCACTAAGTATCCTTTACTCTTTTCAACAATTTTTATCCTTCAATGGCTGTGCATTTCGTAAAATTGTAATATGTACTGCTGTACCTCAGGGTTTTGTTCTAGATCCTTCTATATTCCAATTTTTATTGATAATATATGGTCTCTTTCCATTTAATTCTTTATTTTTCACCTTTAGGGTTGTCACAGTTTTATTGGAAGTAACAGTCAATAATACATCTTAAAACAACTTTGCAATAGAAATCTGTCTTTTCTAAATTAGTGTTGTGTTGTCGACATGGTGACTTCATATTTATAGTATATAAATGTTTATATTCGTAGCATTCAAGAGCAGAGAACATAAATTTCTCTAATTATTTGTGGACAGCTTCTGACAGCAACTGAAAAGACAAGATAGCTGAATTTCTATATTAACAAGTCATTTTCTTAATAAGCACAATCAATAAAAATATAAACTTATTACAGTTATTTGGAAAACTTTTCGATCATTTTCTCAGCAAAGCAGTTTTATGATCAACTATAGTACCCTGGTTGTCTCGAGTGCTGTGAGAGATCATCAGGAGTGTCACAGAGAAGCACAGATAATAACTATCAGTACAATTATTTCCAAATGCCATAAGGATCGTGCTTAGTTCAGGTGTCAGAGTATTAGTCCACCAAGCTGCATGCAAAGAGTTCAAATCCTTTGTGATGCAATGATGTTTCCAACTTATGAATGAGGCTTCAGATAGATGTAAGGGCATGGTGATTACTGTAGCAGGGATTTACACATACATGTAGCTATTTTATTCAAAAAAATAGGTTTACTACAGTTTGAATTTTGGATATCTAAGAAACACTATGATTTGATGTCACAAGATATATGTTAAAGTTGTTCATAATTCACACATAATCCATGCACTATTAACATGTACTACTGACATGTACTACTGATTTATGCAATCATCTATGCAGTCTTCTTCTATTTATGCAAATCCTTTTGCTCTGTTTATGGCCATAAAAATTTTAAAAATTTTTATCCATTTAACTTGTTTGATTTTTTTGTTTTAGGTCAGCATCAATATTCGAGGAAGACAACTACTTCATTCTCCATCCTATTGAAATACTCAACAATACCGTTACTTCTAGATTTAGCCCAACACTGAAATAAATCAGAATTATTCAGAAAGTTCTTTCCACAAAGTTAAACTTGTTGTCACTTTTCTTTTGTTTAAACCATATTTGTAATAACACATTAGGAAAACCATTTATTTTATAGAAGATATTGATGTCAAGCAAAGTTATAAAAAATCAACTATGAGACTGAAAAAGTTGTAGTAAAAGCTGCCCATTTGAATGACTAATAATATTAAAGTCATATGTGTAGATCAACATAATAAAATAATATAATGTTGGTATGTATAGATTAATATAATGAATAACATCATGACGATATGTAAAAATCAGTATAATAAAATTGGAGTAAAATATTACATGTGCTTTGTTTCACTTTTATATCAAGTGTTACTGATAGACCAGCTGAATGTGAATCTTAATAACTTTTTCTTAGAAGACAGTTCTAAGAAAGAATAAGGGTTTCTAAATAAAGTTTCTAGGAGGCTTTCCTTAATTATGATGTTCAATAATATAAGAGCAGACAAATTCTACTAGATGTTTGCAAAGGTGAGCTTTTTACACCTGATCTGTGCATTTATATAAGCAATAAGCATGAGGTTATAAAACATGTCAGAAAATGGTGCCTAAATAAGGCTGCATTAATCACAATAATGGCTCAGAAACAAAGACATCAAAATTTGTTGTTTCACAAAACTACATGAGGATCTAAAGGAAGTATAGTTCTTTACTCACCAGAAAATTGTATGAGACAACTCAACAACAGGTGTGGTAGAAATAGCATAAATTGTTTTTACATTTTATATTTAATATTGCTTTCCAATACAATAGACTGTTCCAAATAGATGTCAATATATTGTTAATTTTGCGGTGTAGTGATCGTGGTAGTTTCAATGCAATAAAGAGTGAAAGATTTATGTTTAAAAAGTGATCAGTCTTTGATGGTTCTGCTAAGTTTTTAGATAATATAAAGATCTATCAGCAAGTGTGTGTAGAGTGTTTTACTCATCAAAAGTGCTCTAAGAAAAGCTTTGTCTCTTAGTTATTACACAATAAATTACATCAAAATAATTCTAAAAATTAACTTCAATTAACACAATTGATTGTTCTAACAAATGTTTTAGCTTCATGAAAATAATGCTTTATAAACCATTTAAGGGAGAGATAAGGATTTACTGAGTTTATTCTTAAGAGCGCTCTAAAAAGCGATCATCACTTTTTAGAGCGCTTTTTGTAAAGAGAATCAAACCAAATTACATGTTTTGTCAAAAGGAAAAAGGTAAAAAAGTTCCTGCTTTATGGTTCGCCATCAAAGAAACTTGCTACTAGCAATAGCAAGGCTGAACAAGAATACAATAATGTGTCACAAATTATCTAGGCCACTTTGTTTTTTTTTCATATGGGAATGTTGCAATATATCAGGTAACTTCTAGTAAAATAAAGTATATTCTCTTAGTAATTCATACAATGTTTCAGATGATAAAAAATCTGATACAACCAGTAGACATATTGTTTCACACTCTCTATTCTTGATGTATTATGTGATGTTGAAAGTCATTCTTACTAGGTATCGCTCTGCATCTTAAAATTTTATTAACTAGTTTTCCTTATTTTCATGCTAATAATTATAGTAAATGTGCCACGTTTTTCTTCTGGCGTCTTGCCTAATTTTCATTTCACTACTACAGTATTTAGATTATGTTCACTTAAGTTGGTGTTTGCTGAAAACTTAATTAGCAAACAGCAAAATATTTTTAGCAAGTCAAATATTTCCACCAATTAAATATTTTTCTATCTATAGCAAGTGCACTCATTTACATAGAGGGGTTAATTAAAGTATGTATATAATTGTTTGTTGAATTAAATTTGTAACTAAATATCTTTACCACTTTAAAAATCGATTGTTATTCATCAGTGTTAATGGATGCTCTTGATGCACTAATGAAGATTTCTTGATGCACTATGATCAAGAGCTCAAGAGCATCAAGCTCTTGATGCACTCACTCTTGATGCACTATACACTAATGCTATTGATGCACTCACTCTTGATGCACTATGCACTAATGCTCCTGATGCATGCACTCTTGATGCACTATGCACTAATGCTCTTGATGCACTCACTCTTGATGCACTATGCACTAATGCTCTTGATGCACTTGGAACTTCTCATGAGTATCAGAAGGTATACCCAGTGTAATGATGACAGAATTATAAGTCTAATAATAAAACAGAGAAATTGAGCTCGTTATTTAACACTCAACATACAACAAGTCAACTGGTATATGGAGTAGATATTCCATCTTCTAATTCCCAAATACATATCACAGTTTGTACATAACATGATGGTGTCTGTCAGTAGTAATTTTTGAACTAAACTATATTATCAATTTAGAAAATACTTGTGAAATATATTTTCATTATTTTCAAAGAGATGATTTTTTACTAATAAAGGATTTTTACCTTAATTTTTTTTTATATTATTTGCCGGTTAGTGCTTTTTATAATTTTGAAAAAAATTATCTCTTTTTATATTTAAACATTTTTGAAACCTTAAAATCAGTGAAGGAGTCTTATTGGTTGTACATCCTGTTAAGTTAGAGAGTTTTTGATTTAGCATAAAATTTTCAGTTGTAAAATGTGCTTCGTGTAACTAAATAATTTTTGAGCATGTTTTAGTGATGCCTCAATGAATTGATAGAGCCAGATACTTCAGGTTTATTTCTTTAACTAATCCATTTTCTTTGCAAAAACAAATAACCTGACTTTCTTGTTATTTGAGTGAATATTCAAGGGGTTTTCGCATGTGTATTTCAATATTTTCAACAATGTAATATGCAATCTGTATAGTTTAAATATATATAAAAGTCTAGTTCAAGTAACATTACTTAATTACAGTATTAAATATGAATTTAAGTGTGCACTTAAATATAAAAATGAATCTGTAAAACTTTTTTATCCTTGGATTCAAATAACAGTTACAAAGTTTTGTTAGTGTTTTGCTCACAGGAATTTTTTGCGCGCATTGATGCGAAACAATAAATTAAATGAATTTTTTGGCAGTTTAAAGTGAGCCACTATACTGATCAGCAACATGTGACTATCTAAGCATCACACTCGTAATCAGTCACACTAAGGTCAACAGCTCAATGATTCATCAGGCACTTGGTAAGCGGATGTCCTTCCCTGAGTTCAGGTTAACTAAAATGATGTAACATTTAGAGTTTGTTACTAGGGCAACATATAGTATGTCACTTATACAATGGTGGTTTATATAAGGCAACTTACTTAATGAATAAAAAGTTATGAATATCTTTAACTGCAAACCCAAATAAAATAAGCTGAAGGAGCAGGAGGATTCAGTAGTTAGTACCATAGACCTAATAACTATACTAGACTAGGCAATCTAATGCATCACAGCTCAGCTTTGTGTCCCACTTGAATAGCCACATTCTTCGTGACGCATTGCTTTGTTCACTTTACCTAGTCGAGGCCATAATTTTATGTAAGAAGTCATTGCGAGTGGAACAGCTACCAGCTCTGGAAAGGATTGAAAGGTAAGTTTAGCTCAAATTTGTAAACAATGATGACTCACTTGCTTGACCAGCTAGTAGTGAACAAAGCAATGACGTTCACAAATAATGTGGCTATTCATGTAGGACACCGTGGCTTCGCATGGCCCAGTCTAGTATAGTTGATAGGTCTATGGGTTAGTGCGCTGGCATACAATCAGTAGGTCGGTGGTTCGAATCACAAAAGGACCAGGGGTAGTGATTGGAAGGCAATTCTGCTACCATTGTTCTTGCCTCTTAGTCCAAATTTCATGTGCAAATGGTCGCAATATACTCTGTACTAGATTATACAATTGCAGTGATGGCCCTGTAAATAGAAAATGCTGAAAAAAGAAACAAGATATAAGAATAGACAAAAGCAATCGTACAAAAATGAACAACGAAGTCTTCCATACTACACCCAAATACATATAAATACACATTACTACCCATCTAACTTCAAGTCAATATCATAGATACTTGGCATTAGTCTGATAACTTTTGTTTTTACTATGTAAAATTATATACTGTAATCTTTGTAGTTTTAATTTTAAACTTCAAACTTATACCATAAATATGCTTTTAATGCTACTATTAATTATGTTACATGCTATACTTTCAAAACATCCCTTTCTAATTGTCACTTTATAAATTAGTATTTAGGTTATGTTTACACCATTTGGATTTTACTGGCAAGTTAATCAACAAACAAATATTATAGGACCTATATTATATAACAAATATTTGTTAGCTAATCAATAGTTTAATTTGTAAAATTATTCATAACGAATCAAATTTTTTATTGCCATTAAAGGTCCTTGTAGCCTTAGAGGTGCTAACTTACCGGTTTTACCTTTATCAAATTGCTAAGTTATATGCTCTTGATGCACAAATCTTGGCTGTACACCCTTTATCTCCTTTCCATCTTACAAGTACTGCAAAGTATTTTCAATGTAATGAGGACATGCATACATCACACGGCAATGCAGAGCAATTGAAGCATGCTGTTTAACATTCAACATAAAAGAGTCGGCCAGATAAGGAGGGAGTATTTATGTTGCTTCATACTCAATTGCCCATGATGAAACCAACACATCTCTATCATCTCTATCAATTTCCACAAGAATCTGTAAGCACTTCATTCTAATGTGTCGCTGGTATTTGCTTTCGCTTGGCAGTGCATCAGTATATGATAGATAAAACACTTCTATTAACATAAGCTTTGAAGACACTTTTAATAGTCCAGGTCATTAGGAGTTTCTGCCTGAATCTTAAGCACTTTTAGCATGCTTGTCAAGCTCTGGTGACACACGTACAAAAAGTTAATTTAGACACCAGCTTGGTCAGCACGGCAGTTTTTTTCTGCAAGAACAACAAGCAATGCATTCTACAAATGAACTGTACACAATCATGAAGTGAAACAAAATTAGAGGCTCAACAAAATTTCAGCAGTAAAGTTTGTAACAGCCTATTTGACTTTTAGTAAAGCAAGCAGAAAAGGTACGGTTAATAGAACTTGTATTTACCTTTATTTACTTGCATTTACTTACATTCACTTGCATTCACTTACATTCACGTGTATTCACTTGTATTCACTTGTATTCACTTGCATTCACTTACATTCACTTACATTCACTTGTAGTCATTTGTATTCACTTGCATTCACTTGCATTCACTTGTATTCACTTGTATATATTTTGCCAAACTACAGTTCCTAGCAGCCCACAATTGAACAAAAATGTTAATTTTTATGAAAATAAATAATTTGCTAAGAAAGGTAATAACAAGCTACTTGTCGGAATTTGTACAACTAGTACTCTAGTAGTTCTGCGCGCTTTGAGAAACCATCAGATGTAATATGTATGTGTACAGTTATTCTTCAATTAGGCAAGGTAGTCGAATGGCGCAGTTGCTAGCATGCCTGTCTGCAAAATCTGGAGTATCCATGGTTTTGGACAGACAGATGGATAGATGAATGGACAAACAGACATAGCTTTTCTTTTAGTAAAAATAGCACTGCACTAAACAAAATGAAAGTTCTCTCGTCAAAAATTAATGTTATTTGGTTAGGTAATTGTCACTGACACCGGTCGGGCATCAGGGTGGCCAAGTAGTAGCATTTTTGAGTGTCAACCATGAAACTGGTGGTTGAAGTCCTGCTTAATGCTGATCTGACAAAAGGTTCTCAGCAAACTTTTGACCCTAAATTGCTGGGTCTCTCAAATCTAGACCATAACTTGGAGGCCCCGAGTGCTGCACTGACATGGTAAGCACATTAAAGATCCGTCTCTGTCCTCCACACATTGGGCAAGTAAAATGGCTACCTGGCTCTGCCAGACTAGGCGTGTTGCAAAATGCCTCCCTTCAGGTTAATCGGACAGTTCCAGAAGTGGTAGATAATGAGAACAGTGTTACCTCTACTCTACCATACTGCTTGACCCAAGCATGCATCTGCTAAGATGCAAGTCATTTTCAATCTCGATGGACAGCTAGAAAGAAAGTTAGTCACTAAAATATTATTACCAGATATTTATTACATAAATTATATCACTTTACATAATCCCAAATTGAAGTTCAAAAATCAAAAGAAATTTTCTATTTAAAAGCAAAAGGAAAGACATTTAAAATATTTTATTAACAGGATACTGTGAACACATCAGCTTTAATCAAACAAGTGTGTTAAGCATTACTGTACGTTTTAAATGTCCTTAAGCTTTACCAAAAGACCCCTTGAATCTTATCATCAAGCGTGGAGGAAGTATTTCCTTTTGGCAGAGTTGACAGCCATTAGCCACAAGATGACAGAACTTTAGCTTAAGATCATATTGTTGCTTCTTGTCTAGTTCTTAGTCCAGTAAAAATACAAAAAACAAGTTATTTATCAATTTCATTTGCAAAAGGTTTGCCTACAAGTTTTATTATTTTAATCAAGTCACATCTCAGTTGTTTATGGAAACTTTTGGTAAACATTTGACTTTAACAGTTTTAAAAAGTTGTTATAAATTGTAATTTAGTGTTTGCGATAGATGCACTAAACTTGGCACTTGTTCAAGCATTAAAAACTATGCCAAGCATTGCGAGGAAATGCAGAAATGTGCAACTTCATTAATGAAGCGAAGAAATTGAAGAATGCTGGCTTGAGGAGTGAATATTTTATCTCATCACGCTCCACTGGGTGTAAGGGTATTTTGTTTTTAAGTTGATCGCTCATTACCATATAAGGAATCTAATTTCATTGCTAGTGCGGTTTTAAACATTTAAATTTGATATACTGACTCTAAAATATTTAATTGCAATCTTATTAAGTAGAATATTTAAAGCAGAAAAAAAGGCTGATAACACAACAAACCATCGTTGGTATTATTTGATAGTAGGTAATTTTTATCGTCAAGTAAGAGATATACATGTAATCCTTCTATACAGATATACCAATAGTCTTACAAACCAAGAATTACTTTAAAAACTTTGTAAGCACTCAAAGCTAATCAATCTCAGCACGCAAGTCATTTTTTATTTGCTTCAGTTTTGAGTAGAAAATGTTGACTTGGTGATAGTAGCAGCATCAATAACTTTCCCAAATCGCATTTACAGTTAATTTTCAAAAGTTAAAGGTTTAAGTTCAACAAGAGACATTTATTATCATTAGCAATATAATTGTAGCAATGTCTACTAATGTCTATTAATGTCATTACTATTGCTATTTATATTGCTCTTACATGTATTATCACTATTATTGATACTCCTCTTACCATTATTATTTGTACTGCTATTGCAAGTAAGTTATTATTACTAATACAATATTATGAAGGTTAGCTTCAGAATGCAAAATTTAAGTTTTAAGGTATTTTATTTCTAAAGCCAAAATGGCGGTTTTTCACTGTCAGTGATGTAACAAGAGATGAAATGAGGTTTTGGTTTTTTTTAGCCACTATAATGACCAGTGGCACGTAACTATCTAAATATTCCATCTTAGTATCATTCACATTGAAGATAACTATACCATGATTCATCAGGAGTTTCATGAGCATGTGGTTTATTTCAAATTCAGCCCACATTAAATGATGTAATATGGCAGTTTTTTGTATTCAAAATGACTCATCAAATACAAAATTCTAATAAACATTAAGAGCATAAACAAAGTTCACTGACACAAAACAAAGCAGAGATGTTCACCAGATATGAGCTTTGAGATGAGTTCAACTAAATCTGTATATGTAACTTTCTCTGTCAGTAGACCAATATTAACGGATGACTTAGAGCAAGGTTCATGAACCTTTTTGGCTGAGAGAGCCAAAAACCCGCATGTTTCAAATTTAATTTTAGGAGAGCCATATGTATATTTTAAATCTCAATAACATAAAATTGAAAAGGGAGACCAACAAACTTAGTATGTTTGAGCAATTTTAGAGCATAGGAAAGCTGGGTTTATTTTGAACAACAATGTTCAAATAACAGCTTTTTTAGTCGTCTTTTGGTTTAAAGGTTTACTTTTTGATCTAAAAATGACTCTTGCAGTCTTTGTGCGACCCGCACAGAGCGAGTACAGAAAGTGATAGAAACTTTTTGCTGCGCGGCCACATCAAAAAGCTGCAAATAAAAATATATTTCTATTAAGTGAACGCTATTTTTCATTTTTGTCTTTGTAGAGACGTTATGTTTATTGTTACTGTAATTTCAGCATTATTTGTATTATTACGTTAATTAAATTAACAGCTATTTTTCTACTGATTTATCAAAAAGCCAGACGTAATCATCAAAAGAGCCAAATATGGCTCAAGAGCCATATGTTCCCTACCCCCGACTTAGAGCAATGACAAGAGTTATTCACCTGAGTACATGACCATCAACAGCACCCACATCCTAAGGGTTTCATTACCCTAAGCTAGTAACAGTTAACTCAGATAATGTTTTTGAAGGTCATATGAGCGGCTCATGGTTTCTTCTGAGCACAAAAGCATTTCAGAGTAGCTGCCCTTTTAATTACTAGAAATGGCCCAACTGCACCTTTTTGATTGCAGGCAAAACAATAAATTACAATAGCTTACTTTTAATTTGTGCTTTTGAAGTGAATTTTTAACAATTGTCTAAGTGCAGCAAATATTTGGTAATTGCAATGATTGTTACAAACATACATTAGAAAAAGGTTTTAATTTATAAGAAAAAAACAAATTGTAGTTCAAAGATAGTTAAGTTACAGATAGCAAGATAAACTGACAGCTATATAAAAGTGGTTTTGTTTAAAAAGTAACCATTCTTGTTTTTATAATGTGTTTATAAACTGTACTTGCTATCTTAGAGAGAGTTTTTTCAAGTGAAGTAAAAACTTTTAGCTTTCATTCAGGTCTAATTTAAACCATTACTAGTCACTGATTCATCAGCAGGTATTAAAAGTCTTCTACTTTTCAGCTTGGCCCTTGTGGTGCCTTTTAAAGTATGTTATCAAAGTTAAAATTTGCTGCATTGCATCATCTGGTTTCCTTATTTGTTTGGTCATGCGAATAAGTTATTTAAGTCATGATTTATAGCTCACTTTTACCTCACTCCGTACAGTATATAAAAAGCTAATCACCCCATCTCTTTCATACTTGGAGCAGAAGTTTCACGCAAGTAGCAGAAAAACCTCTCTAGACCATCGTACACAACCAGGACATGTCAGCCTCACAAATCATTTTACTTGCTGGTGAGTGTTTGACTATGTTAGCTTTTCACTAATATTCATGCTCAAATTTAAATCAGACAACTATTAACTAGAATGAAGTAACAGAAGCTGTTATAGAGAGTGCAGTATACCATTTTATACTTTATTTTGGCAAGTTTATCCGTCAACTGGGGGTGATATTTATTTACAAACATTGCATTCTTTGTCAAATTTGAGAACCAAAATGATATAATAGTGTTTGTTTTACTGATTTCAACAAAACATTTAAACAGAAAAATTAATTTCTTTTTATTTGTGCTAGCATCATAAGATTGTTTTTAAACAGGATACTGCAGCGCTCCATAGCAAAACTTCTTACAGTGAATTAAAAACCAGCATTTCTAACTGAATGGTTTTAAATAAAAATGGTAAAATTGAACAAAGAGAGCAATCTATCAAAAATAAAGTAGGAAAATGTTTCGTTTTCAAAGCTTCAATGCTTTATAGCACATAATGTTTTAGACTGCCTCAATCACAAAGCTTTAGTGCTTTATAATGTAAAATGTGTTATACTGTCCCTGTTTCAAAACTTTAACGCTTTACGGTACACAATGCGTTATTTTGTAAGTGATCAAAACTGACATACTCAAGTAAATGAGAGCAAAAGAACTCAAAGGAATAAATAGTATTTAATCAACATAATTTTACGGTTATGAAAATTCATTCATTGTTTGTCCATCTGAAGTTTACAAGAATAACTGTTATTGCTATTTTGTAGTATGCATCTGTCTGGGAGCAGTGGTTGTGAACTCACAGGTAAGAAATATTGTATTGATTATTTTTATTCTACTGGTAAAATTCAATTGGTGAAGCCAACTAACATCAAAGCTTGTGAATTCTCAGATTTTTAAAAAGTTTAACTTTTAAATGTTTGCTCGATGTGTTTAGGATTATTTTGAGGAAAATTGCATTCATTTATGTTGTAACAGAAATAATTATATTCACATATCAAAGTTTTATAACATTATGTCCTCCACTAACAATATTAATTCATTAGAAAAAATCTTAGTTATCTTTTAGTTAGTTTTTTTAACACAAAATCACGAGTTGATTTATTTGTTGGTCTATTGTTTTAGGATATAATTCATAATTTATTTATCTATTTGTTTATTGTCTTCAGTGCATATTGCATAATTTGCTTATCAATTTTTTATTGTTTTTAGGACATATGTTATAACTGTTTCTTTATGTGAGTATTTTTTTCAGAATATATTACATAATTTGCTCATTTATTTTTGTGTTGTTTTCGGAACATATTACAGAATCTGTTTATCTATTTTTCTATTAGTGTAATAATAGTCATAACTGATAACGACAAATTTTTCAACCAACGCTAAGCAAAGGTTTTTCAGACTGTTGTATTGTCTCCAGTTTCTTCTACTATAAAAAACCAAAAGATTGAAATCAACAATGGCTATGCTTTTTTATTTACCCTTTTTATTATAAAATGACTAGCTGTGCTGTCCGGCGTTGCCCGAGTATTAAAATCAGCTTATAAACAATGAGAAGTAATGAGAGTTGCCTGCCACTTGCTATTAGCCTAGCACACTACCAATAGAAATTTCAAGAGCGCCTAATAATTAGAGCTACTAGCTTCTCGTGATGTTATGACCCTTCGTAGTGTGTAAAGCCGTTGGGTATTTGTTCCCATATAGCGACATATATCAGCTAGCGAAGATATTAATCTCTGTGGCCTTGTTGGTACAGCACTGGATTTGAAAGCGGGAGTGTCTGAGATCAAATCTTTTTTGGTGCGAATTCTTAGGTTGAAACATTTTAACTTTTTTTAATTTTGTAAAACTTATGAATGTCTAAAATAAAAATGAAATTTTCAAAATACTGTATAGTCCTTATTAAACTGCTAACCTACCGAGTGTGACACTCTAGATTTGCATTTTAATAAGAGTAAAGACTACCTCAATTTTTTGAAATATATCTTAGTGTTTTTAAACAGCTTAAAAAACACATTGAAACCTTAACTTCACGTTATTGTATAAAATGTACATATATTTTGTTTTGTTGTCGCTTTCCAATGACACATTAAATTCACCTAAGTTCCTGAAATGAATAAAGGTTCAGAGGCATATTACAGACAAAGCAAAACTGATCTCAAATATTGAATGACTTGATTTTAGCCTGCTCCATTCTGTTGGCCAAGATCAACTCTCACAGTCTTTGGAGATCCTCACATGTTAGTTTATAACACACCTGGTAAAACCACCTGCGCTGCTGATGGATGGAGAACATATCTTAATAACAGATACTATGATCTTGTTGCCCATACCTCCAGCTGGTACGTAGATGAGGTAAGTATAAGTTCTCAGAATCATCTTCTATTTGTTCATCATGGACCACACCTAAAAAACTTATTAGGCTAAACTATATCATAAACTTTTCTTAGCTGCAAACATGTTGTTAATATTGAATTTGACTTATGATTTATTTATTTTACAAAAGAAACTATGCTTTTGCAACAAAACTTTTTATTTTATGGTCAAACAAGCCAAATAGTCATAGAAATTTGGTTAATCAAAGGATCAACATTTAAAACAAACTTTGACTTATTATTTATATCTTTGTAGAAGCTGTGCTACAAATATTTCGTTGTAGCCATCAAGTTCAGTCTGTTATACTAGTTATTATTAGAGAAGTCTGTACAATCCGTACCAACATTTATGTACAGTATACGCAACTTCAGAGTAAAAATTGCCGATATTCAAAGTAAAGATTTTTACAAAAACTGAAGCTCAGAAGCTCAAAAGACATCTACTAACAGTTTTTTAGATTTTTTAAAATTATTAAAAACTATTGAAAACGTTTTTAGCCACTGGCACATTCACAGACACCGTGTTCTACATATGTCAAGCAAATGCGCAAGCGCAAACACATTGAGCGCTGAGATTAACCAGTGCTGCAGTAATTTTGGTTTAATTGCATTCATTCCTGCAGTCGGGTCAGAGAGCAATTTTTGTTCTTTGTTCAGCACTATTCTTTTGCCTTCCCAGCTGTTTTAGTGTGTTTCGAATAATGGCTACAATTCCAATCTTCTCGTAATTAGTTTCTTTGTTATGTCTGTGAGTTAAAACAATGGTACTATTTTAAAAGAATTAATAATTTCGCTCTTTAGTGTAAGTATAGATACACACAGTTGTGGGGTCGATATTTCTAATAATATTTAACTCTTTTGCTGCTTTAGATCTGTTAACTTTTTTTCGAGTTTATATATATTTATCAACATGTATGTACATGGTTTTTATGACTGAAATCTCTAGAGGTATAGCTACAACGCTGTTTCGTTGTTGGTGCTTATCAACCCGACAAGTGCCAAGCATAAAGCAGTGTTGTGGTTGCCAAAGAAAATTTTAACCATGAAATTCAACTAGTTTTAATATGCTCAACTCTTACAGTTTAGTTTTCACTTAATGAGCATAATTACATGTATTTTGAAACTACATATGAAGTATGTATTGCATAAAATAGATTTATCTTAGTAGTATATGGTTATGTTAACTAGTTAAAAAACTTTTAGCTAGATTTCTACTAGGTAACTGCTACTATATCTGATGATCCTACTTTTTATCTGTAGATACATCTAACATTCAAGAGTCACAACAATAAAGTGAGATATATCACTGATGCCTCTTCTATCTCTACTCAACTTACCCTGGCACCAGGAGCAACCTCTGTATTTTCACATGGTAACTTGATCTGTATTATATCAGATAATTTAGCTACTGATAAGCATTGTGTTTTGAAATACAATAAATACTTCAGCTGTATAATTGAATTAATTTCTTTTTTCAATTATTGAAAAATTATTGTTTTGTTGCAAACGTCTATATGGGATTTGTGAACAAGTTAATCTCAGTTAAAAATTTGGTCATCATTGATGTATTTACGAGGAAGGGACATAGATTAAATATTAAGATTAACCTTAAGATAAGATTAAGTATTAAGATTAAATACTAAGATTAAAGTATTAAGTTAAGATTAAGATTAGGTATTAATATTAAAATTAAGATTAAGTACTAAGATTAAATACTAAGGGAAAATGAGCAGAACATAATTTAAAGTTGACCTCGCACAAAATTTTAGCCACGTTTATTAGAGAGCTTCGATATTTTTGTATTACTTGCAATTGTTTTTGATGTTGGAGATGATCCGACATTTGTTTCAAGATTAAAATCAAAAAAATCTCATCGCTGTTAAAACATTCAGATAAAGGATCAAGTGAAAGTGTGCCTATAACACCTATAGTTGCAAAGAAACTTACAGAACAGCGTCACGCACCTCTGCAGCGTTAACACAATAGCCGATTTAGATGTAGTTCTGTAGCGATAATAACAACTAGTGATATCATTTCACATGTATTTTTTTCTGAGTGCCTTAACCATGATCAAGTCTTGTTTATTGCAATCTGGAAACATTCTGGCAGCTAGATTCCTTCAAACATCAAAAACAACTTGAGAAAAATATTGATACTTTCTGATAAAATCTAATAAAATGTTGTGTAAGTTTATATTTAAGATGGCTAGTACATTGCAGACAGTCTGCAGACAGTTAGCTGCTACATGCAGGGTGGGTAATATGTTAACAAGGAAAACGAGGTTTGCTGCTGCTGTTACTAGCAAACTTATATTTTCTGCAGAATGTAATAGTCATCTTCACTATTTCATTCAATTGTTCTTATCTTTTGTAGGTTCGATATGGATAAACACAATAAGTTCAGATACAGTGAGAATAATAGACTTCAACTCTTTGACCGTGTTTGACATAAGAAAGATATGGTGAGTATTGAAATTTTTCTTTGATGAATTCTGTTCACCCCGAGATACAATCTAGCTAACCAACCCTAAATAAGCAATGTTCTGGAATAGTCTAGATTGTGAAAATTCTATTTTAGGAGAACGTATCTTATTAATGTGAGGGCAGGAAACTGTATTTTAGAGGATTCCTGTGGACTGCTGGTTGAAGGTTGTCCTAATGACTACGCTGCCAGTGAGTACATGTCTAAGAACTTGATTTACCATAGAAGCACATGCTTCACTGCCATTCAATACCTCTGTATCACTTTATTTTTTTTGTTTTAATACTTTCTTTAGCGGCATTTATACGTAGACCTACTATAAAGACATTTTTTGATAAATATTTTAGATATTTTTATATACTTTCTGGATAGTTTCTATTTTCCTAGATACTCTAATAGACATAGTCGTTGCTGCATGTATGTTACAAAAGGTAATTCATATTCTCAATTGTTACAGCAAAACTTCAGCTTGTATTAAAAACTACTGAAGCTTTTTTTTCTTTAATTGGCATATCTCATTAATAATAGCTTATGATATAATAGTTTACATCATTGTTGCTATTCTATAATCATCATCATTGTATAGTCATGAACTTCATTATCCTCATCTCCTTCATCATTGTCACTAATTATGTCCTATAAACGCTCTTTCTAGCTGGGTTGATTATTTAGACTTATTTGTTTTAATTTAAATAAATATTGATTTTTTACATAAAAGGAGTAATTCAGAACAGCTATAATTTCTAAGCTTTGTAAAGTTAACCAACACGCCTAGTGATGAATTGAGTCTTAAAAATAATTAGCCAGGCTTAAAAATAGAATAGATCAGGAAACTAACGCAGAGTTATTTTGTAGTTTGTTTTCCTCTATTCAGCATTTTTTAAGAGCTGTAATAATTGGGTAATACCAAGATATACACATTATGTAAGAGCGATATCTTGTTGCATTACTATGGCACACATTCCTTTTGACTGACTTCAAGCTATCACATCTTTTAAAGGAATAATTATTACACTGTAACAAGTGCGCTGGCAGTCTCGTGCGCCGTGCAACATCATCAGATGTAATAAGTATCTGCACAATTATTCCACAATGCAGCAAGATGATCGAGTGGTGCAGTTGGTAGTGTAATTGGCTGAGAATCCAAATACTCGAGTTTAATTTCTGCGTGTTGTAACCCCTTTTTTCCTAACGCTCTTAGCATTGCTTCGGACAAATAGACAGAACACTGCTCTGATTATGGTAAAGGTTTCAAAGTCACCCGGGTAGGAGGATAAGCTAATCCTTTTACTTGATATCTTTAGTGTCAAGAGGGGGAAGAAACAAGCGAGCTGTTTCAGCCTGTGAACCAGCCTGTAATAATATTGAGCAACCTTACAAAGACACCTGCTTGTTTGACTGCATACAAAGCGGCGGACAAAATGCTGCGCAGGTAAATATACATGCAGCGGCCAAGTTTTTTCCGATATGTTATCATTTATTAAGTGATAAGTTACACAGTGTAAATCATAAAATATGTGAGTGAAAAAAGTGTCGGATTAACAAATGTTTGCTCAAGCGGTTATTAGAACATGGAATCACAACTCCTAGACGGGAATTGCATGTCTTCAGGTGATTTTTAGCTATCAAATCTGATAGTAGTTTTTATGATGCGGCATTTAAAAGTGATTTTAATAATTCTAGCAGATGCTATTAAATAATAAGAAGTAAACTGTTTAGAGAGTCCAGTTAGATGACATTAAAAACTCAGTTTTTTGCTGTCTCCTGTTTTTCTTTAAAAAGAAACACCAAGAAAGTCAACTGAAATTAGACTAGACATCAAGTCTGAGGGAGCGTGCTTGCAGCTAACTGGTAGTAATTATCTTTCTAGTAGCTCAAACATGAGTTTACCCAAATTTGTGGTACATTTTTTTCAGAAAGTATTGGTATTTTTCATTGTTGGTGATTGTTTTTGATGTTGAGGCGATTTGACTGCCAGGATGTTTTAAGACTAAAATTGACAAAACTTGATTGCGAACACAACACTCAGATGTTGATAGATGTCTATAGTTGGGAAGAGGCCAACAGAATAGAGACGGTTGACGCTGCAATTTGAATACTACAGGTATATCAATATATCGATATTGCTAATATCAATATATCGATATATCATTATCGATATATCAATATCGATATAGCCGATATCAATATATCAATACAGACAATATCAATATATCGGTATATTGATATAGCCGATATCAATAATAATAGAGACAGGCAGCCAAGTGACTAGCGACTTAATTTTGGCATGCATATTTCTTTTGCACATTTTTACTGCAATCAAATTTTATCAGTTTCAATCTTGAAACACTTTGGCAGGCCGAGTTTGGCAGTTTCAATCCACTTTGGCAGTTCATCTCAAGCATAAAAAATAATAGCAAATGATAGATGTGATCATTTGATTTTTTCTCATCAACAATAGTAATTAAACAAAAGAAAAAAGCTGGAAGACTGATGAAAATGATAATACGCATTAGCATAGCCAGTTGTGGCATCGGGCTTGTTGTCCCATCGAACTAGAAAAATATTGATACTTTCTGATCAAAGCTAATGAAATTTAGTGCATCTTTAAGCCCTAAATCTAAACTGAGCACCCAGGCTATTTTGTATTGTTTATTTGATAAAGGCTGGTTCTGTGAATCAAACCATAGCCTGTGGTCATCCACTCAAGATTGGCAGCCACTAGCTCATTTTCTTGACTGTTGCTTTTGTATTTCTTATAATTCAAGACATAGGGCTAAAAACAATCCAATACTCGTCTATGCAAACTTCATCTTATTAAAAATGAAATTGGAAAACTTTTATGTAGAAATATAAGAAAGTTTCGTTACTTTTAAATCATTTCTGATCGTTGTTGGATGTTTGAGGTGATCTAATTGCCAGGATGTTTCAATATTGAAGTTGATAAAATTTGATAGTAATTAAAACGCTCAAATTAATTGAAATTGTGATTATGAGGTCTAAAATTTCAAAGCAATCAACAGAATAGAGACGCCTAACACTTCAACTCAAATGAAACAGCCAATATCATCTACCGCAACGATAACAACTAATGACATCATTTCACACATTTTTTTCAAGCGTTTTATTCATGATCAAGTTTTATCAATTTTAATCTATAGAGACATCCTGGCAATCGGATCACCTCAAACATAAAAAAACGATCAGAAATGATATAAAAATCTCCAAATTTTTGATAAAACCTACAAAAACATCGTGTGAGTTCATCTTCAACAGCGACATGAATCAGCTGTTATATATGGCCGGTGTATCCTTTGAATATGATAGTATGATTAGATTCTTGTTAGCAATAGCAACAGTGAATCGTCCCTGTGTTATAGCTCTGCACATAGTTTTTTTAATTTTAGGTGGCTTCTATATCAGCCGCTGTCCCACAAATGATTCGTCAAACAGACGCTAGCGATGCTGGAGTTGTTTCCCAAACAACTACACGACGCAGTACAACTACACGTCGGCCTCCTACTACCACTAGACGACCTCGTACTCCCCCTCCAAGAGGGGGAACTACCTTAGTTGATTGTAGATCACCAGGAATTCCGAGTGATCGCCGTGCCTGTCAGTAATAACTCACAATAATCACCTGTCATATATATTTATGTATATGAAAAGCCAATGACAACGCCCAGTAATGAGCTAGAGAATTCATTTTAGTCTCTATATTTACACAAACATTTACAAGGTTTCTGTATACACTTATAAACACACTTAAAACGTTTCCTTATAAGAGCTCATAATAAACTTACACTTTCTATCTTTTGTGAAAAAACTGTTGAGATGAAATATACTGTACACTTGTAACAAACTTTGGCTAGTTTGAATGTTTATATATCATCAGACTGCAGTTGTTTTTCAACTCATTTAGAGGTTACTACTAGTGATCCATATTAGTTCAAACTTTGTGTCATCATCTTTACTGATTTTACTATGCAAACATCAACACATTTTTCCATGACTTTTTAGACCGGTGGTTGACATAAAATAAGTGAATAATTATAAATTTACTGTTTGCTATCATTCTAGGTATCAGTTTTAAATCGATAAATAATAACTTTCCAGCAGATTAACGCAACGCCTTGGTGAATATCAAATAGTCAAACAGAAAATACTAAAAAGTTGCTGTTCAGCATTATTCATGGAGAATCGAGTTTACATAAAGAAAATGTGTCAATTGACAGGAGGTTTGACTTTTTTTTAACTTTTATCATATAGAACATATCGAAATAACACACTAGGGTTTCCCACTCTCAACTATTTGCTCATAACATTCACTTCACCTCAACCTTAATGATAAAATGTAATTGTTGTACAGCTGTTGTTATACTGAAGTCGCTATACCGTAACTCCACTTGAGCAACGCTTTTTACTACATTATCTGAACTGAAAATTAAGCAGTTCCCTCATTTTCTGACTGGTTCATCTGTCATTCACTTGGCTGAAGCTGTCACGCTGTCACCAAGACCATAATAGTGCTGACACTGGTTATGCTTATCTTAGAAGCCCATTTTTTTACTAGTCATTATATTTTTGTCATTTTATTGTAGGCTGTTTATTGTTGTCTATTTGTATGACCACATATTCTTTTACCATTCTATCAGATAAACAAAAAGATAGCTCTAACTTAACCATAGAAAACTTCTATCACAACTTGCATAGACTTACTATAGCATGACAGAGAAATCAATAAGATTTTTATTTGCTTATCAATCTTCTATGTAACCTGCAGGATGAAATTGTTCAACGGATTTAATAATTCGCGAGTTCGTGTGCAGTCAATTCCACAAATTATTAAAATCCGTGAATAACTAGTTTTATTTTAAACGCATGGGAGAATAACTACTGCCTTAAATTAAAAACTAGCCGCTAAGCACAGTTAGTTAACGTAGCTGACTTCCAAACTTTTTTTAAATCATCGCCAGGGCTTTGAGTTAATCCCATTGCCCGAGCATCACACTTCTTTAAAAAAATTATTCAAGTTTATCACAAGTCATTAGGAATTTGGCATGGCGTCGTCATTGCAAAAATCTCTCTTGCAGTTTTTACGTTGAAAAAACTTATAACTTATCGCAAGTTTTTGGTTCACTGAAGGCCTTTAAATCGATAAATATTCAAGACAACTTTTAGATGCAGTCAAAGATTTATAGCTTAGCAGGATTGACACAAATCTCTCTGATAAATAGAAACCTAAACACGTGGTATACGCATGTGAAGGTTTTACTCTATTGCTAGCTGCTTTCACAGATTAATTTATTTGCGAATGTGTTCATCCGCGGATAATTTAATCCATGAATATGCATGAAAAGACAATTTTCGAGAAATTTAACCTTGCGAATAATTTCATCCAGTAGGGTATATAACTCTCAGTGTTTGTCTGTCATCTGTCATTTGTTTGTCCAGTTATAGCAACAAAGTTTCACCAAGGAAAAACCACCTTACTGGATTTAAAGTCATAACATTCTAATTGCAAGTCTGCTGATGTGTGCCTAACCTCACAGCTAAGCCATTCTCATCACACCCGTCGCTCTCACCATATACTCTATATCATTGTCACGATTACACACACTAAATGCGCACTTTTTATTATTATTAATACACTGCACCATCGGGTTACAATGTCTCTGTTATACAATTCGTTTTTGCCTCACGAAGTGGACCATGATTTTTTTCTGTCTTCGTCATACAAAGACCAAATTTTTTTGGAGTTTTTCCTGCCATACTATATCAACAAAAAGTTTTATCAAAATCAAATTTTGGCAGTCGGTGTGCTGATTACGTTGAAATAACAAAGATGCTGAAATGCTATTTGCTGAAATCCCTCCCACAAGGCCTAAAAGAAATGTGCTGTTGCGGGCTCTCACAGTTCAGTGTTATTCGTTATAAGCTGACAGGTAATAAAATTTTGGCCGATGACAAAGTTGATGTTTAGTTTAATAGAATCTACTATATAAACGGTAATCGTTGTCTGTCTGCGTGTTTGATTGAGTGTCCGCCTTATAGAGTACAGTACTTTTCGGACTATTAGCCGCTACTAGGTGTCTAGGGCGCATTAACGGGAATCTCCAGTTAGTACACGCCTCTATACATAACCTATTCATCGTTTTTACACAAAAAATCACGTCATCTCCGATTAGCGCGTAGTAATTTACACGCAATTAATATTTACTGCCAACGTGTACCGAGAAGCTCGCATAAACGTTTGTTTTTTGCAGCCACTGAAAAAACGCAATTCTCACCTACTATATTTCCACATTGAAAAAGTAAGTGCTTCTTATTCAATGTTGTATTGTCTATGAATTGCCACACTTTCAATACATAACCCTTTCACTTGCGTCCATGTACAAATTTAGCTATCGGCCTACTGCCAGCCATTTTGCCGATATTGCTTCATGATATTTTTTCAATTTGAAACTCCATCTAGAACGTTTGTTTTATCTGTGTAATCACAAAATTCTGAATCGGCTATAATGTCATCAACATAAGTAGTTATTTGTTTTTTAATTCGGACGCCTTTGATCAACTTACACAAAAATGTTCGTTTTTAAGTTGGAAATCCCGAAACAAAGATTAAAATATTAAACTTTGGGCTAATTTTATAGAGAAATCTTAAAACAACACTGTCACTACCATAAAAGTCCTAAAGACCGTTGGTTATGTTATCAACGAATAATAAAATTCAGTTACTAGCAATTGCTGGTAAAGTCGCAAAATGTATCTAAGGCGGTCGACCATAGAAAACGCATAAATGAGTCTACTTCAGTGAAAGGGTTGAAAACGCTGGATTTGCCACTGTTTGTGATAGTAAACATGTTCATTTCCTTCTGAGTTACTTTTACTTTTTTTCCAGCTACGAGTACTACAGAACTACAGAACTTGCACAGATACTGCTACTGCGTTTTACCTACTAAATTTCTACATCGAAAAGGTTAGTATTGTTGCATGTTATTGCTATTTACTATGTTATTGCTATTACTGCTATTGCTAGTTTAATTATCTGTATAATCACAAAATTCTGAATCGGCTATAATGTCAACAACATAAGTAATTGTTTTCTAACTCGGTGGCATTTTCAAAACTTGCACAAAAAATGGTTGTTTTTAACCACTTCGGGTACAATTGCATAATCCAATTTTGCGTTCAGGTACAATTAAATCATGATGCTCTACAGATTATGACATGGGTCAACAAAATGTCATTTTAACCATAGAAACACTCACATTTTCACATAGAACCACCTATACTCTTTGGAAAGCAGAGAAAATACTTTATCTGATCGTATTATCTTTATTGCAAAAATTAAAAATAATGAATGTTGAAAGTAGCATGAAATAGCGGTTTTATTAAAATTCGTGTTCTACAAACATATTTGACTAATAAGGGTAGCATATAATTGTATAAAAGTATATATGATAACAAGCAATTAAAACATACTGTGTATATACAATGCGATCTACAGTCTCTTCCATAGCTGTTAACTTATCTTCGTCACCCCTCCACTGGAAGCCTGCCATTTCTATCGCTGAATTGAAGCTTATACGCATCCACTACTAGCTACTACACATCGTTATTAACTGATCGCGGTGTTTAACTTTGAACGCAAATTACTCGAAATTCTTTCATTTGGCCATAGCTGTTTGACCAGTCCAATGTCTGTAAACATGTCTGAAGGTCATGCTTAGTTTTGTAGATATAGTGTAACTGTAAGCAGGCTCTAAATATAGATAGATGAGTAATGCAACTATGCAAAGCCTAAAAACCGGCTGATGAACTTGAAAGGAATATACTCGAAGCCGCTATAGCGGGCGCATGCACCCAAAGTGGTTAAGTTGGGAATTCTCAAACGAAGATTTAAAATTAAATTTTATGCTAATTTTATAGAGAAATCTTTGGACAACACTGTCACTACCATAAAAGTCTTAAATATCGTTGTTTATGTTATCAATGAATAATAAAATTCTGTTGCTAGCAATTGCTGGGAAAGTCGCAAAAATGTGTTTACAGCGGTCGACCATAGAAAGCGCATGAATGAGTCTACTTCAGTGAAAGGGTTGAAAACGTTAGATCTGCCACTGTTTGTGATAGTAAACATGTTCATTTCCTTCCACAGCTGAGTTACTTTTACTTTTTTTCCAGTTACGAGTACTACAGAACTACAGCTAATACAGAACTTGCACGGGCACTCCGAGCGTTGCGATAGGCGACGGTGAGAAGAAAGCGAGCAGTGTATATTACAAAAAAAGCACACCATCTCATTCAATTTTAGAAATGCTTGAAGCAGTACAATGCCTTCCAAAAAGCTTACTGCCCAAACGCAAGAACAGATTGATTCCCGTAGAGAAAGAGAACAAATTCGCAAAGCAGCAGCTAGACGAGCAGAAACTGCAGAGCAAACACAGCTACAACCGCAACGAAACTGCTACTGTGGCTGCTAGAAGTGCAGAAACTGCAGAGCAAACACAGCTGCGCCTACAACAAAACAGAATAGCAGCTGCTAGAAAAGCAGAAACTGCTGAACAAACACAGGTACATAATAGATGTACAGATGGGTATTAAACGGTATTAAATGGGTATTATAAACGGGTATTAAAATCAGCTTATAAACAATGAGAAGTAATGAGAGTTGCCTGCCACTTGCTATTAGCCTGGCACACTACCAATAGAAATTTCAAAAACGCCTAATAATTAGAGCTACCAGCTTCTCGTAACGTTATGACCCTTCATAGTGTGTAAAGCCGTTAGGTATTTGTTCCCATATAGCGACATATATCAGTTAGCAAAGATATCAATCTCTGTGGCCTTGTTGGTACAGCACTGGATTTGCAAACGGGAGTGTCTGAGATCAAATCTTTTTTGGTGCGAATTCTTAGGTTGAAACATTTTAACTTTTTTTAATTTTGTAAAACTTATGAATGTCTAAAATAAAAATGAAATTTTCAAAATACTGTATAGTCCTTATTAAACTGCTAACCTACCGAGTGTGACACTCTTGATTTGCATTTTAATAAGAGTAAAGACTACCTCAATTTTTTGAAATATATCTTAGTGTTTTTAAACAGCTTAAAAAACACATTGAAACCTTAACTTCATGTTATTGTATAAATGCAAATACATTTTGTTTTGTTGTCGCTTTCCAATGACGCATTAAATTCACCTAAGTTACTGAAATGAGTAAAAGTTCAGAGGCATATTACAGACCAAGCAAGACTGATCACAAATATTGAATGACTTGATTTTAGAGAGCAGGCCAGAATAGATGCTGCAGCCGCTAGAAGTGCAGAGACTACTGAACCGACCCAGCAGCGACTCAAACGGCTCAGAGCAGTCGCTACATCGGCCAGACGTGCAGAAACCTCCGAACAGATGCAGCGGTGACAAGAACATGATGCACTAGCTACAACAGCTGCTCGGCGAGCTGAATTTTCAGTGCAGATGAAACGGCGACAACAGCGAGATGCACTAACTACAGCAGCTGCTACCAGGTGCCGTGTATGGACAGAAAACTTTGCACTTGGCTACAGTCCTGCAACACAGTATAGGGCCGAATTTTTCTATGGGACGAATGTCCAAAAATGCTCCAGATGTAATGCCTTACGTTGAAAAGGCGAGAGGCCATATATGTAGTTTATATAGTAGATTTTATTGATAATAAATTTATCAACACGACCACATTACTGCTGCACAGTTTGTATATACCATGTCAAAACACAGGCTATAGAAGAAGAACTGGTGACTCATGATTAGTGTTTCAAGCATGTAGAAGTCTCAATTCAATAAATGCTGGCGATAGCTAAGCAGTGCAATAGCAAAATATTTTCTAGAATTTCTTAAAATATGTAAAACTTTTCAATACTGCCAGTTTGAAGAACTTCAGTTTGCCTAGCAATGTCAATTTCATTATCAGTTCTGTGTACAAAATTAGGACAATTCCGATTTGAGTGGTTCGAGACTGATGCATTGCAGACTAAACACCTCGCATATTTCCATTGGTCTCTCTAACATTATTGACATGTACAACTGCATATGTGTATGCAGTCAGATCAGCACAAAAATTTCAGTAGATTGCATATTTGGAGTTGTTTTACAGTATGAAAGACTGTAAAACAATAAAACTAAATAAAACTATTGCTTTACGTAAATCTGTTCCCAAACACGGGTAATGCAGCTAGTACATACTAAAACTTGGCTTTAAGTATGTGTTTAGTACGCTAAATTTATTAAAGTTTGAGAATTAGAATGGTAACTGTTTTTATATGTAAAATAAAAACTAATTTTTTGTGCAATGACTTTTGTATTACCCGAGTGAGGCCGGGCATTCAGCTATCACATATATAAATTACAATGTTTGTCTTTCTTTTGTTCATTTGTTTAGTTTTAGCAATAGTTTTAGTAACGAAAAATACGTTCTGCAGAGGTTTTGAACATGGGACAACTGCTTCTTCATGTTCACAAACACACACACATTACCACAAGGCTAAGTCATTCTTATGAGTTTTGATGTCTTATTTTACAGTATCCTTAGCACGATTGTAAATTATAAGCTAAATGGGTATGTACTGTTTATTAATAATTAATATAATCTTTGCACTTGTTTTTGAGTTAAATATTTTCAAGTTATTTTAAAATCCATAACCTATTTTTAATTTGTAATTTTTAAGTGTGCTGTTTCAATTTCAACTGTCTCCTTGCACTCCTATTTCCAGTTTTTCCTAAGGCAATCACTAAACTTACAATGTATCGTCATGCCTTTCCCTGCTATACGTTTGTACCACTTTCGAAAAGTACCAGTACCTAATGCAGCGATATTCAAAGTTATTTTGAAAACCTTTACAGCCGTTTTATTTCTTTTAATTTATTTGAACTACATTTAACACTATTCTCATAATATGAAGTTTAAAAACTGGAATGGTAACTTTTGTGTGTGTAACAAAAATAAACTTTCTCATCAAAAACTCACTTGTTACTCAAGCAAGGGTGAGCATCCATCTAGTTTTATATACTTTAATGTATTTCATCTGACTGATTGGTCACGCACAGCCCTTTTTTTAGGCTATTAAATCTAGCCTAGCCAGTTTTAGCTAGCCTATTTTCTAGGCTAGCTAAAACTGGTATTTTTGTAAATGTTTTTCAGTACTTTGCATACTTATGTGCATACTTATGTCAACCAAAGTGTGTAGAGTGCATAAACATCTTAAATACCATCTTTACTCGAACGATGTATGCAATAGTGATAATTATAATATTAACTAATTCATTTTTAGCCTTTAAGTTTGCGTACAGATAGCGTGCATTTTCTGACAAGTTATTTTGCTGGTACCCTGGTAGTCTAATGTGCTGTGACAGATCATCAGGTATAATAACATACAATTATTCTAAAAAGCTGAAAATGGTTTATTGGCCCAAAAAATTGAGTGCCAGTCCACCAAGTTAAACGTTTGGTGTTGAAATCTGGTATCGTTCAGTTTTTTTAGATACTTACTGTAGCTCTGGACAGATGGATAGATGAACTCAGCTCTTATTGTAATAACTAATTTAATGCCCGGCATTGCCCGGGTAATAAGAAGTTTTTGCACAGAAAATTTATTTTTATCTACCTTATGACAACAGTTACTATTCTAACTTTCAAACTTCATATCATGAAAAACAACTGTAAAGGTTTTCAAACGTCTTCAAACAACCGTAACTTTTAAATTTAATATTATGAAAAAGCGACAATTTGCAATAAATTAAGAGAAAAAATAAAACAAATATAAAGGTATTTAAATGTAAATGTGAAATAATTTGCAAGATATAGCTAAATAAACTCTGTTTTGCCACGATTTCAATAAAAAATTGTTCAGTATACAATTACATGATTTTAATTTATTTCAGTGTTGGCATCATAAGGCAAAAATATTGCAGAGTGATATCGAAACCCAGAGTAGTTATCTAAAGCAAACACCCACTGGGAAAGATCATCAAAATTTTATCCGTGTAGTGTACATATTAAAAGTTAGTAACAAAACAATATGTTAACTTTTGTAACTATATTTGCCTACATTAACTTTAGGGTATTTGGTGGTTATGATCTGCACAAAAACGTAACATTTCAATGTATTATGTGCAGTACATACCTTGGGGAGTTCTTACCTTCTAAGCAAATGTATAACATAAACACTGAATCTAACTTAAATGAATATAGCTTACTAAATATGTTTAAAGTTAAGTTTTAGTATGTACATGTATTTTACTAAACTCCAATTTTGTCATACACTAAAATTTTATCCCTTATTTGTTTTTGAATTCATTGTTATCATAGCTTATAACAAATAACATTGAACTGAGAAAGTGAGCATCATATATCCATATCAGGCGCTGTGGGAGAAATTTCGGCAAATAGTATATTGGTCGTTTTGTCCTAATCAGCACACCGGCTGCCAAATTTTTATTTCAAGAGAATTTTTTGCTTATAACGTATTGCAGAAAAAACCCGTTCTAGTATGGCGAGAACAAAAAGCATTGTGTTTTATAGAAAAAAACGAGTGCAATACAGTGCGCCCTCGGCATCGTAACCGAGGGCGCACTGTATTAATTAGTGGTTTAGCGTGTGCCATCGCAAAAAGGATATAAAGTAGGTATGTATGGTAAGAGCAATGAATGTGATAAGAACAACTTAGCTTTGTGGTTACGCAGGCTCATTAATGAACTAATGATTTGAATGTGACGAGTTAAAATCTATTACTAAGGTGATTTTGCATTGCTAAAACTCTATAGCTATATAACTGAACAGATGAACAATAGACTGACAACAGATAGATTACAGACAAACATCGAGAATTATATATATATAAATGAATATCTTACAGGGTAGTTGATGAACATCAAGATTGTCAGTTAAAGTTGCTGATACAACTTTTAAGTAAAAGCTCTGTTGTTAAAGTCATGTGAAAACTATTTCAACTTCAGCAGCTTTTTGTTTCGAACCAAATTAAAAATCTGTGGGCCCTTGATTTTAAATTATCTTTAGTTAGCATTTTGTTGATTGCTAGAATAACGACTGAATAGTACTATTATGAAAAACAGTGTGTCGCACATCAGTTCTTCAAAATTTGCCAAACATGCCATAAAGTAAAGATTGTTTGTCAGAATGCTGTTAAACCACCATGCTGCTATCAATCGAAAGTAAACATTTCAAACAACAACAACTGTGGCTAACAACTCCTCGCTACAATGAGTCAGCTGCACTGGTTTGAGTCTATCAGTGATTAATTGGCATTACATGTTCATATCATTTGTTTTCAATTTGTGTGTTTGTGTTTCACTACAGATATGCAAAGTGGGTTGAATGTTTAGTGGGAATCAGAGGTAACAAAATGGCGGGGCTCAAATCTTGGTGTAGTTGCCTGACACTGTCTGCAGTATTACTGTCTTGTAAGTATAGCTACGTGTAACTCATCTTACTATCTCTTTCATTCAAGTAGCATCCAAGCACAGTCATGAATAACCAATTGCATCTGAATGCATTTTGCAGTTAGTGAGCTTCTGGTATCATCAACATATTTAATCATTGTAAGATGTGCGACAGACTCATGTACATATTCTAGTAAGTTGAAAGTTCACTTTGCAAGTAAAAGATGCTTGGGGGTAAAACATAAAAACACATTCATAGAAAAAGTTGTGACTCTAAAACTGCAAAACTTTCTGTATATTCAGCAATGCAGTATTATGAGTTGCTGTATCTATTTTTCTATTGCTTTCAGGATATAGTACTTGATATTTTATAATCTGAGCTATTAAAACATTACAAAAAAATAAAACTTGCGCTATACTTTTGTTTAAACTTACAGCAAAATTTAGTGTTTTATGTTGTTGTATTAAATAAAGTAAATTTAAAAACTTGGCATGTAATAAATGATGTAATTTTTTTGTTGGATTTGACTGTACTTAAGTTATATAAGTTATAGCAAAACCAGAAACTAAAGATTTCAGAATTTATCAAGTTAAATGAGAGCACATCTGTTAGAACAGACTAGATTAGCCAATCAAAAAAGATCAAAGACATAAAGTTAACGAATTAGTAGCAGCATTATGCAAACTGTAAGCAAGAAGTCTTAATGAAGTATTCATTTTCTGTGTGAAGGAACAATTTGTCGCCATATAAGGTCAAGGCATTCATTCTTTAGCTTCTGCTAACAAACTCTAGCGTCCGTCAAGTTGTAATTTAGTTGTGTGCTTTTAATGTTGACCCGGTATTCTCTTATTTGCCTACAGAGGAACTGTTATTAGTATTAAACTATTCAAATAACTCTATAACTTTTTGAAATGCCTTGTAGATGGAAGATGCACAGATAGAGTGACATCAACTACTCCAACATTTCTAGATGGTAGGCTACAACTGCAACAATTTGTACAATATCTGAATGATAATAAGACAACCAACAGAGTGTAGTAGCTATAGGACTAGCAGTTAACAAAATACGTTGAATGCTGCGCTCAAACTTATTGTTTGTAATTATACAAGTAATTTATTTATAACAGAAGAGAGCATATTTGGTGCTATATAAGCTTTCATCGCATTTCTCTTTAATTTGGAGAAAACAGCTCGTCCATACGTTGTGGCAAAAATACTTTTGCAATCGAAAGCCCAGATAGTATCGGCTCAGCATCCCACAGGTCCATTTTTGAGGTGCAGCTTCCAAAAGCTGATCTGGAATTTTCAGCCCAAGTTCCTATTAATAGCTGAGTGTGTGAGGAAGGCCTGCATATACAGCAGTTGGTCGCAACAATTGATTACTTTTTATAGCTGTCGTTTCAAACTTAATAAAAGTCCTTAAATGGCTAGAAGATTTGTGAAATGCATCAAACATATATTTAAAAAAATATAACTAGAACAAATGGTACATACAAAGCTAAATTAGAGCGAAGCCTTGGTGTTTCATAGCTATTGTAGTACATGTATATTTGTTATTATTGATTTAGGTAATATTATCTATGCGCAAATACTAGCATAGTGCAAAATATCTTATAGTACAATATACTATAACATCATGCATTAAATTATACTCTAAGGTAATTATACCACCTTACAGTTTAAATCTCACTTATTATATCCTATACTAGTATACAAAACTACAGTAAATTATAGCAACTTGCATTACACTAATAACAATATGTTATAGTTAGTTATATTATATTATATGATATTGTACTAATGTATGTTATAACATTTTATGTTATTCTGCATTATGCTATATAGTGCTATATAATATTATGTTGTGTTATATTTTCTTATATTATATCATATTATACTATATTCCCACGAACACACGAGCGGAGCGGAAGTGTGGGAGTTTTTATGATAAATGCATGCACACACAACTTACGAAAATTATTCATCAACAATGAGACGAATACTTGTCAAGAAATTTCATCAACAAATTTAAGCATCGGAATGTAAAGTCGTTAAAGTATAATAACGATACAAAACACATTTAAACCTATTTAAATATGTTACCAAGTCTTTGTAAACCTTCGATAATATCTTAAAACTTACCCATCTGATCGGATTATACACAAATAGACAGATTAATTTCAACGAAAATCGCCACAAAACACTTGAAAAGCTTGGTTTAATAAAAGTTAAGACTGGAAATTAAAACGTCGAGGGACAGATAATAGAACGATGAAGTATGAAGATGTCTTGCGCATTTCACGAAAAAATAACGTGCACTTTTCACCAGTCTATAGCATTGTCGAATTGCCGAAGGTTTTGGCCATTAACATAGGAGTACAGAAATCGTTTCATTTTTGCTGATTTCAATTTTTTCATTTTCATTTGCCAACACATTTAAATACTTTCCCATTCTAACTGATGTCCAACGCAGTATAAGTAAAGGCAAGCAAATGACGATGATATTTTTTAACGTTTCTTATGAGATTATTACAATAATTAACTATAAGTTTGGATGACTACAGAACAATGACTACGTAGTACAGACTTTCTAAAGATCTAACGCAGTGTAAGTAAAGGCATGACGATGATATTTTTTCTAACGGTTCTAATGAGATTATTGCAATTATTAATTATAAGTTTGGATGACTACAGGACAATGACTACGTAGTACAGGTTTTCTAAAAATCTATATAAATATCACAACTTCGTGATATTGTTAGCTATGCCGTTTTGAAATGTAAACAAAATTGTGCATTGGTTTTTTATTATTACTATATAAATAATATTGGTTATTCTAATAATATCAATGCATTTTACTTCTAATATTGGCTAATATTGCATTTCTTTTTTTGCAGGAGGAGAGATATAAACATATAATCTTTTCCTTTCATTATTACTATTTGTTGTATATAATAACACCCAGTACATTACAGCTACCATTGCAGTTATCCTATTTGACTGCTAATATTGCATTTCTCAACCATCAGTACCCTTTCTTTTTTCCAATATCACTTTGGTCGTGGGCTGTATGACAGTGGAATTTCTAGTATATTATATTGTAATTTATGATATTATACTATATTACATTGTAATGTATTTTATTATATTACACTGTACTATATTGTAAAGGTTTTGTGTGACCTTCACTTTCCTCCACTAGTACAAGACTCGGTGCATGAGTTTATACATATATTTTCTGCTTAGTTCATAAGTTGTACAATAATGCTCAAGTAACAGGCAATGAACAGGCCCAGAACAGCTCTGCTCTCTACTGCAAATGTTCGTGCTTATAGAGTTGGTAGGCCCTGCCTCTGTTCTACTTGGCTGGGCCCGGTTTGGCTTGGCTCGGCTTGGAATTGGCTCGGCTTGGCTCAGCTTTGGCTTGACTCGGTTCTGGTTTGGCTTTGGCTTGGCTTGGATTGGTTTGGCTAAATGCAGGTGGACGCTATCTACCACACACTCCCTTCCATTGGCGACTAGGGTCTCCAATTTATATCGTGAGGGAGCACCAGTTGGGCCAGGGCTTCATGCTAGTGGGCTCCGTAGCGGAGGCGCTCCACCTCGTCCAGCAGCAACTAGTGCTCCTGGCCCTCCAGGTGTCCTTGCCACAGGATTGTCTGCATCATCTCGGCAGCCCTCGTCCAATCCTGGGTGTCCTGAGTCAATAACCGGGCCCAGCTGCACTGAGTCTGCAGGAGGGCCTGGCTAGCTGGAATCCATCCCACGATCTCGGCCTGTGTGCATGGTCTGGCTTGGTCCAAGGCCGTCTGGCTCCTACGGTTGGGGCTGGGCAAACCCAGACTGGGGGGCGTGACTGTGTCCTGGCCTGCTGGGCCTGCCAGGCAGCCATCGTCAAAAAGCCCCCACATGTTATCCTAGCAGAACTGCTCCCAGGAGTCCTGGTCGACTAGATACACCACCGGCTCCGCTCCTTCTTGCTGGTGAGTAGCGTGGTGTAGTAGCATCTGATCCCATGACACATGCTGCCAGTCACAGGGGCATACAAACATGGCGTAGTGTTGCAACACGTGAAAGCGGATCCGCCGAGTGCTGGTTGTAAACTGGCAGATCCAGCAGCTCTCATCCTTCACCTGTTCCTCTGCAAGCGTGACAGTCCGGGAAGACAGGTACTTGATGGTCCTCACCACTATCTTCTTCCGTGGTTTGCTCTCTTCTGGCTCCGGCTTCTTCATGGGCGTACTTTCCCTTATGGCAACAGCCAGTGGAAAAGAGGACCATTCCGGTGAGAGGGGTTTGATTCATCTCCTCTTAGTGTGCACAGCAGCCACTCGGCACTCCTCCTCCACTTCCTTTTGCAGGATCTCGTTGAGCAGGTTCACCACTCTCTCTTCTGTTAGGGTTGCATTCAACAGTGCCTCTGTTCCTTCTTCAGTAATTCCCAACACTGCAGAACCCGGTCCTCGTGCCATGTTGAACTCCATGCCGTTCCCCTTGTAGGCCACCACGTTTGCCGATGTGGGCCTGTCCATTCCTTCTCCAGCTTCTTTCAAGCTAATTGTGACCAAAGTCAGTAAGTCCTGTAGTGATGCGTTGTCTTCGCTATCCATCTTTTCCAGTGCTCTGATGTCATCCAAGGAAAACGAGTGCTTTAAAAGAAAAGCTTTGATTGCGCTCGTGAGAGCCGTTTTGCAACTTTCCCTCACGACTTCCGGACCATTTTCCGGCAATTCCATAGAATAACATACACCATCTCCGTACCGTTCCGGCTTCCTAGTTGTCCGGGCTGGCTTCAGATTGTTCCGGACCGGAGTTGATGGCATTGCAGGGTTGATATGATCTGGCGTTGCGGTCTCTCCGGTCTCCATAGAGTTTGATTCCGGTTCTGCCGGAACTTTTTCCCGTGGGACCGGATTAATTTCTTCGGAACTCGGAGAGTGTTTTTGGCGTTTTCCTTCCTCCAGTCCAGCCGGGTTTTCTCCTGGAGTTATCTCCTGCTCTCGTTTTTCTGCAGCCTCTAGCAGCAACTTTTCCCAGTTGGGGGTGGCAGTATGGGTAAGGGGTCCATTCTGACTTTCTCAGGTTTTCTCTCGGGTTTGCTGGGTTGAGCTCCTTTCATGTTAGGGCCCCTTCTTGGTTCCAGAGTGGCTTGGGCTTGTCCCAACCTCTCCGGGCAAGCATGGTAAGGCTTCAGCCTTCTCTCGATCTAGATGGAAGACTGGTTTTGTCATTCTATTAGATACCTGTGGTTCCCCCAGGCCTTAAGGACCTGGTATGGTCCCACAAACTTTGCCTGCAGCTTGAGACTTTCTCCCCGTCGCCGGCATTTGTTCGTGAGCTATACCCAGTTGCCTGGGGTCTACAGCGGTCGCTCCTCCTGATCCTCCTGTCTCACCTCCATCTGACTTTGTCGTAGCACCTCGTGCATCGCCTGCCGCCTCCGCTGCACCTCAAGGGCGTGCTCATGGACAGGAAAGAACTCGGTCGGTAGGTGGTAGTTTTCCAGCTGGTCCGGCAACCTCAGCTCCCATCCTGTCCCAGGTCAGGAGCTGAGGTTCTACTTGTCCTGTCCTCGGGCTAGGAGTGGTGCTCTCAAGGAGTCTCCGAGTCCCCGGTTGTTCCGTTCAACAATTCCGTTGGCCTGTGGGTGATAAGGAGTCATATGGGTTTTCTCCACGTTCCAGAGTTGGCACAGTTTGGCCATCAGTTGGCTCTCGAACTGCGCCTCTTGGTCCGTGTGGATCTGCTCAGGTAACCTCGGGTAGCAGAACACCTGCTCATCCAGTGCGTTTGCGACCACTGGAGCCGTGGCATCAGGTAGTGCCAGTGCGTCCTGCCATCGGGTGAAGTGGTCGGTGAAGACCAGCACCCACTTGTTTCCCCTAGGCGTGACCAGAAATAGCCCCACCAAGTCCACGGCCACCTTCTGCCAGGGTCATCCGGCATAGAGCCTTCTTTTCTCTCTGGCCGCCTTTGTCCCTCCATGCTTTGCGGCCTGGCACACCTCACAACTCTTGATGAGCCGTCTGACTGTGGACCTCTGTCCGGGCCAGTACCAAGTCAGCTAGAGGCGGCTTATCATTTTTCCCACCCCAGACTAAGCCAGGGCGTGCGTTTGCTACACCGTGGTCTCCTGCATGGTTGGGGGCAGATGGTGCACCATCTGGCGTAGCCCTGCGGAGCCACGCGTGCTTCCAGCACGCCGTTCTGTCGTATGCCCAAAGAGCCTCGCATGTGATGCAGGATGTCCAGCTCTCTGCTTCCGATTTCCAGGTGTTCCGCTGGCAACTCTTCTCCTGTGGCGATGGCACGGCACATGATGGCCACTGGTCCTTTTTCGGTGGCCTGTGTCCTTGCCAGCTCACCCTTTGGTCCTGTCAACCCTGGTGTGGCCGGTAGCCCCTTGGGGGAACCTCCGGCACCCAGGTTCAATCCCGCCACTGTTGGGGCAGGAGTCCAGGGTGAGTTGCCGGCCGGCCCCCCAGGGTATGCGACGTTGCCCAGGGTCGATCCCACCTTGTCGAGAGCGGGAGTCCTATCCAGGCAACTGGTCAGTACCCTCGCGGCTAACAGCCCTTGTTCCTTTGCCAACTCCTTCCGTGAGGGGCCCCTGTCTCTCTGCTCAATGCTCGGGCATTGCGGGCAGTCCTCGCAGATTTGCCTGCTCAGCCCATCTGCATTCCCTTGGTGAGTCCCTTACCAATTTTTCAGAATGTAGCAAAACTCCACCAGGGTCTCGAGCCACCAGACTACCTGGTTTGAGGGTTCCCTCCTCCTACATAGCCACCGGTGTGAATCGTGGTCCGTCCGTAGGAAAAACTCTTGACCATACAGATAAGGCCGAAAGTGCTTAACTGCCTTGACTACCACAAGCAATTCTCGTCGAGTGACGCAGTAATTGCATTCCAAGGGGGTGAGAGTTTTGCTGTAGTGGGCAATGACCCTCTTGCAGCCCTCCTGTACTTGGGACAGTACAGCTCCCACTCCACATCCGCTGGTGTCCGTGTCCAGAATGTACTGCCTCTGGGTGTCTGGGTAGCCCAAGATCCGGATGGTGCTGATACTGTCCTTCAGCTTGTTGAAGGCAACCTGTTCTCCTTTCGTTCATCTTCAGGGCTCTTCTTTCGCAGTCAGCCGGTGCTAGGGATGTGCTATAGTGGTGAATTCCGGGATATACTGTCGGTAGTAACCGACGGTCCCGAGGAATCCTTGGAGTTCCTTCACTCCGCGCGAGTTCGGCCACTCCATGACTGCCTTTACCTTGTCGGGGTCTGTAGAGACTTTGTCCTAGCTTACTATGTGACCCAGGTAACAGACCTAGGGTTGCAACAGTTCGCATTTGGACGGTTTTAGTTTCAGTCTGGCCTTGTGGAGTCTCTGGAAGACCTCCTCCAGCCGATGCAAGTGCGTATCGAAGTCTGGGGCAATGGCTATAACATCATCAAGATACAGTAGCAGCATTCTCCAGTGAAGGAATGCGTTCTATGAGCCTTTAGAAAGTGGCTGGGACGGACATCAGTCTAAAAGGCAACACCTTCCACAATCCGGACAGTGTGGAGAAGGCCGACTTCTCCTGCGCTTCTGCATTCAGGGGTACCTGCCAATACCCGCTCACCAGGTCCCAGCATGTTGAAGTAGCAACTGCCAGACAGGGCATCCAGGCTGTCGTCAATCCTGGTCAGAGGGTAAGCGACCTGCTCGATGATGGCGTTCAAATGCCAGTAGTCTATGCAAAAGCGCCACTTCCCATTCTTTTTTTGGACCAACACTATAGGGGAGCTCCAAGCTCCTCCAGCTGATTTGATAAGCTCCTTCTTAAGTAGATCCTGGACCTGCCCCTCGGCCTCTGCCTCCTTCTTCGATCCAAGTCTGTGGGAGGGTTGCCGGATCGGCCGAGTGCCCTTCTTAAGCGGAAAGGAATGTTCTACCTCGGAGGTCCTCCCTACGTCGTTGTCACCCGTGCTTAACACGGTGGCATATCGACTCAGCAAGGAGGCAAACCTCACCGCCTGGCCTGTCCTTGAACAATTCAGCCGGGTTGTCTGGAACAACTCTTCAAGGTGAGCCAGCACACCATTGATTGAAGTCGGACCAGCTTCATACAATAAGGGGTCGTCTCTCCGACTTGCGGGGTTTCTACCCCCGTGTGAGTGCCGATAGTAGCTCCGGACCAGAAAGTCGGTGGCTGCTCCGTAGCATTCATGCAGCGGATGATGACCTGTACCTTGGGTCCCGGCTGATTCAGACTACTTGCTACCAGGAGTCTATCCAGAAATCTTTGAATCAGTCTCATTGGGCAGTAATTTTGTGTGGTGATGCGACAGTGTATTGCCATCTCCATTCGGGTGGGAACCACTACCCCCTTGATCACTTGCACCATGCTCTGTAACAGCCGTGCATGCCGATCTGTGCAGACTAGCTGCCTGCCATCCACTCAGGCCACCGGTTGCTCAAACTCGAGAGAGCACTGATGGGCCCCAAAGAATGGCATTCCGATTATGGCATCCTCGCTTAGACGGCTGGTCACATATACTTCCTCCGTCCTTAGGTTCCTCAGGCGGATGGTAAACAAATTATCCCGTAGAAGGGGAGCCATGTTCCGTCAGCCAATAACCCATGGCTGTCACTCTCCTTGAGTTGGTCCTGCATGGCTCCTGGCAATTGGTCAAAGACCTGCTTATTGATCAGGTTTTGTGGTGCATCCTGTCATCCTGTGTCTAAAAGAAACTGGATGGGCCGCCCTCCACTCTTCATGTGAGGAAATAGCTGGTGGAGTGAGGTCAGCTGAGGGCTTGCACCCTAGTGGTGTCCTCCAAGACATCTTTCATGAGGCCTGAGAAACTTCCTTTCCGCCGTGGGGCTGGGTCGGTCCCTCGAGTCGTCCCACGTTCAGGGTGGACCCGCGGCACCTGTGATTGCCATCCTCGAGGTAGAGAAGGCGTTGGTCCTGCCGCTTTTAAGGCAGGTTTCTGACCATTCAGGACAATGGGGATGGTTGTCAATGTCTGAGGTGGAGGGGATTTGAGGGTCACCCTTCTTTGTTTCGGACTACTTCTCTGCCATTCGCACGGGGGGTGTAGGGGGTATCCGGAACAGTGGGAATGTCCAGACTTGCCTCACTCAAAGACTGGTAGTAGTTTCGTGTCTCCACAGGCCTTTCCTGTGCACAAATCTTTCTCGGCCTAGTCCTTGCTAGTTGGGACCAACCGTCAGCTGTCACCGAATCCCATGTAGTCCTACTGTGTTTTCGGGGTTGTTTGGCCTTAGCACAGTCAGTAGTCGGAGCTACTGCTGTGGCCTCTCTTCGTTTTCCGAAGTCAGTTTTGAGTAGCGAGGGCAATTCTTCCATACGTGCCCTGGTTGGCCACAGCCCCAGCAAAGGGTAGCTGGCTGACTCCTCCTCTCGGTTGGAGTGTGGACCTGCTCCCGGAGCCATTCCACTTTTTCCGTGAGAGGTTGGACTAGCTGGGCTAGTCGTCCAAGGACATCGATTTCGGCCGAGTTCTCTGGTCAGAGGATCTTCCAACCAGGGCCTATACCAAAGATCCAGTGGGTTTGCGCTCGCTTCCCTGGATCTAAAGGTAATCATTTCCAGCTCATACAGCATCAGCTAGTGTGGGCGTATGTACAGCCAACAGATATCGCTGCAGGGCAGGGTCCTTTAGTGAGCTGCAAAAGGTCTCCATGGCCATGATATTCCAGTGTCAATTCGGCAGGTCCCCATACGCAATGCGTACCAGCCTCTCGACCTTCATAGCATGCTTCTGAAGCGTCGTTCCTTCCTCCCGCCTAAGGGCGTTAAGCTGGCTTAGCGCCTGTTTAGCGGAAAGCTCGAATCTTGCCCGGAGGGCATTGAAAATGGCCTCCTGGTCATCGACCCGCCCGCAGTCCTCAGCCAGTTCGCCCAGTGCTTCTCAGAGGTGCAATAGGGTTGCTCCTTTCATCCACTGGTTGTCATCGGCTACCTCCAAGAAGCGAGCAATGAAATATTCCACATCTCCCTTTCTAGTGTACTGGGAAGTCCTGAAGCGTGGTGCCAGTTCCTGCGCCCTTGGCACCAGTAATGCCTGTTCTAGTGCTTCGACTAGTCAGTGGGGTCTCGGATCAGCGCTTTGTGCTTTTTTATTGGCCATGTTTGGCTTTCAGTAGGTTTCTGCTCTTTTTCCAGAGCAATGCCTCTACTGAGTCCGTGGTCGTCGGCTCTTTTCTGGGTTTCTTCTTGTTGTCAGAAAGTCCTTCCAGTAGGAGCAACGCTGCTTCCTCAGGCAAGTTCTGTCAGAGCCTTCAGTAGGTTTCTGCTCTTAGAGCAGTGCATCCACTGGGTCCGATACTGCAGGGTTTTTTGCAGCTCTATCTGGGTTTCTTCCTGTTGCCAGGAAGTTCCTCCAGTAGGAGCAGTGTCGCCGTTTTTCCAGGCAGCCCAGTTTATCTAGAGTCCAGTGATCCTGGTGCGAGTCCTGTGGTAGAGTTCTTGGAATCGTCAGAAATCCCACTGCTGCCACCAGTGTAAAGGTTTTGTGTGACCTTCACTCTCCTCCACTAGTACAAGACTTGGTGCATGAGTTTATACATATATTTTCTGCTTAGTTCATAAGTTGTACAAGAATGCTCAAGTAACAGACAATGAACAGGCCCAGAACAGCTCTGCTTTCTATTGCAAATGTTTGTGCGTATATAGCTGGTAGGCCCGTCTCTGTTCTACTTGGCTGGTCTCGGTTCGGCTCGGCTTGGACTCGGCTAGGCTTTGGCTTGACTCGGTTCTCGCTTGACTTTGGCTTGGCTCGACTTGGCTTGGCTAAATGCAGGTGCAAGCCATCCACCACGCAATTGTGTAATATTGTATTTTATTATATTATATTATACTATATTATATTGTACTGTATTTTATTATACTATACTATATTGTATTTTATTGTATTACCCTTTATTATATTGTATCATGTTATACTCTATTACATCATACTTTATTGGCTATATAAGCATATATGTAATAAAAACTGCAACTAACCGCAACTAACCCTTGATATAGTGGAGTGTAAGAATGTTGAACTGATATCTGGAGAACGCTGGGTACCTGACAGTGCCATAACAGCCTATTCCATTAGGGATAAAGACTCAGGACCTGAGAATTCTCGTATTGACTGGATGGGAAAAGGTAGGTAGATTGTTGTACATGATTGGAGCTAGTGCCATTTTGATTATTCTATTTAATTTCTAGCAAATCTTTTTCATAGACTAAAACCTTTTCTAATGTTTATGTGTGTCAATGATAATTTTATAGTTTACCAAACCTAGCACTGGTTAAGGGGTTTATACATGTAGCTAGTGCAAAAATACTGAACTGTCAGCATGTTCAAATTATATGTAGAAACTCATTCTGCATTTCGCACATGCACATGCCCATGCTCATGCTTGTGCACATGCACACGTAAACATTATAAAAATGCTTGTTTTTGTTTTCTAAAATTTATGTAATTGAACTTAAACACCAGCATAAGTCAACTAAGCCAAGTTTAAACTCTAAAAAATTGTTCATAATTTTGTTGTTTTATCTTTTTCTTTCAAACAAACAAAAGACACAATAATATTATCCTACATTTTAAAAGTGAATAGCTTTTATAAATTTTTTCAGAAGCGAGATTTGAGCTCCGAAATTTCTCTTTTATTGTAACAGGTACTTTTGCTAGGTAATTAAACAATTTGTTTAAATAATCAATAAATAATCAATTAGTGATGCAAAAGCAGTCATCCTGTCGAGCTATTGTTCTTTAATATGTTTGTATATTGTTGCTTACCATTGCAGTATTTAGCTGTATAATTACAGCTAAATACTGCAATATTTTGGTTTCTTGAAAAAAGCTTCACTAATTAGTGCATTCTTGATGTCGCGTAACATCCATATATACATGTATATTTCTCAAAGTATGTCCGTATGTCGTATATCTGTCTTTCATTCCGGCTATAGCTATTATTAGAATAGCGTAGCTGGGTAACAATGCTGGCGCAATGTAATTGCCTACCGGTATTAGAAGCTTACTAACTGGCTTAGTGGATTTTTCCATTGGCAATGTGCCAAGCTAACAGCTTGAAAGTTACAGTTGTTTGACAAAGTTTTAAAACCTTTACAAGTTGTTTTTATTTCTCTCTTAATTTATTTCAACTACACAAAACACTTCTCTCATGATATGTAGTTTGAAAGTTAGAATGGGAAATGTTGTTATACATGTATGTTAAATACAAATCAATTTTCTGTCCAAAGACTTTTTATTACCCGGGCAACGCCGGGTAGCAAAGCTAGTCAGACAATATAAAAACCAGGTTAGGCTGTCTTCCAGCTAAAGTGCGGAACAAATAAATATCATAAGTATAACTATCTGAGCATAAATATCTAACAAGTTTCATCTGGATTCACTTGCTAGGTTTGTTTTTTTTAATTTATTTGCAAATACCCTCAGAGGATTTTTTATTCATGATGGTAGCTGGTTTAGCAGACAATTAAAGTTTTAATGTAATTGTCAATTAAATAAAGCAATCTAAATGAATGATGTGAATAAATACTTTTAATATTTTTAGCAACAAATAAAATGAAGTCGTTTGTTGAAGCGATTTTAAATGCCATAAAAATACTACATAAATAAACTTAACATTACATATTCCATAGTGTTTTATTTACAAATCTTTAGTCCATTCTTCCGTCTGTCTAAAGCATTGTTGAATGTTGGAAGAAAGATCGCATTGTACAGGGTTTGAACTCGCAACCATCAGCTTGGTAGACCAACACTGTCTATTGCCGTGATCATTTTCCTTCTGTGGTTTAGAATAATTGTGCACATACTTACTCTCTCTGCTCTATTGGCACACTTGGTAACCTCATATGGCACACCAGTCTGCCAGGCTGCTAGGAAATATATATTTGGCTAATACTGGATCGCTAGTCATACATGTCACTGTACTCTGCTAGCAAAGGAGCATTGGAACTTTGGTTTTCCATTTTATATTTTGGCAAGGTGTATTCAGCTAAACTGATGTATATGCACTTAAAATATACTGAAGGTATTCACACTCTGATGTTTTTAGATACAAAAATTGAGATTCAGACCCCTGATAAAGCTGAGTATCTGCAGGTAGCTAACCTGAGGTTAGAGGAAGTGACAAATATAACATTCACTGTTCGAGCATGCAATGATGCTCATATCCTTCTACAAACAAGCGCACTTGATTCCAGGTAGTGATTTTGGGGTCGCTTTTTCTTACCATGCTAAACATCACCTGTGCAATAGCTAAAAAGCAACTTTCACACCCTTACATTGTTGATAGAAATATCTCATGTCTTTTAAAGTATGATTAAGTTAAACTTGTTGTCATACTTCTTTTCTTTTGTTTCGTTTAAAGTATGTTTTAAATGGCATACCATGTAAAGAATTTTTTTAACATGATATCGATACCTAATGAAGTTATAAAAAATATTATGTGTTTAACAAGGTCACATCTCAGTGTTAGTCAACTTTCTTTTTTGAACACTCCCATTGAAATAAGAGCTAGCAGTGTTTTAGTTACAGTATGTCTCTCAGCATTGCAATATTAACATCAGTATTAGTGTAGTATTAGTGTTAGTATTATTTGTATTAGTATTATATAACATTGTTAGTAATAGTAATATAAGTAAGCCGTAATCCAAAAATCTAGCATTAACTGATTGCTAATTTTAAAATGACACCATTTCGACTAATATAGTTTAGAGTCTGAAGCAATCAGGTGAAAAGTGTTAATACTCGTTAGCACAAGCTCTGGTTAGTGCAAGGCTAGAAGCTATGTGTTAAATACATTATGTTTTAGATCTAAATGTACATTGTATATCGTATCTTAATCACATTTTTTTAAAAGAGTTTGATTTTTATGATTCTACCTTTTTATTTTATTTATGTATTTTTCAGTCAGCATCAGTTTTTATTAGCATATATATACAGACATTTTATTTCTCTTACTGAAACAAATACACAGTTACTTACACACTTACTCACTCGCTCACTCACTCACTCACTCATTTACTCACTCACTCACTCACTTACTCACTCACTCACTTACTCACTCACTTACTCACTCACTTACTTACTTACTCACTCACTTACTTACTCACTCACTCACTTACTCACTCACTTACTTACTCACTCACTTACTTACTCACTTACTTACTCACTCACTTACTTACTCACTCACTTACTTACTCACTCACTCACTTACTTACTCACTCACTTACTTACTCACTCACTTACTTACTTACTCACTCACTTACTCACTCAATTACTTACTTATTTACTTACTTACTTACTTACATACTTACTTATTCTTATGCATAAATTGATTAATTTAGCCTTTTTCTCCTTTGTAAATTACTTGCTGGCCAATTTTTTAGGGATGCATATCAGATTGTAATTGGAGGATGGTTGAACAGCCAATCAACAATCAGGTCTGCAACTCAACCAGCTCTACAAGTTAAGTTCCACGGATTCCGAAAGCTCAGCTGTACCGAAGACAAGTAAGATAAACTGACCCTCACAGGTGGACATTCATTATGTTCAACAAGTACCCATGGCAATATATATGAGATGCTAAGATCTCAAACAGCACTCTTACAATGTACATCAGTTAAAGATTTCATTGCAATGTTAGGATTTAACCTTGGGCATATGTGGCAAAATTTTCCTACACTACAATACCAGTTGAAATTTTTTGAAACATGAAATCATAGACCTATTAACTATGCTGTTAACTATACTGTACTATACTTTTAACTATACCGTATAGTTAATAGGTCTATGCATGAAATATAGGTAATGTATAGCCGTAGATGGAAGTTTAGATGATCTGTCTGGGTAAACCTTTAGCCAATCATTAAACAGTAAATAGGAACAAACTTTGAGATACTAACAAAACCATCGTTCATCGTTTGTTACTTTTTGTTCAAGGTGTCTGACACCACATGATTGCAAAAAAATGGCAAATGAGAAGTTGTTCACTCTTTACAATGATTTCTCCAAAAACCTCATCTTGTAACTAAGTACATTTTCATGACACTAATCAAATATATTTGGTGTTGTGAATATGAATGCTTTTCTTATAATCTTTTCAGATGCATATAGTTTTGCATTTTTTTAATAATTTTTTTACCATGTTTAGCCAAACAAATAATATTCTTAAATGTTGACTTGCAACAAAATTCACATTACAATTATTTGGTATCAAAAGATTCACAATGTCTTACTCTGTTGTGTTGTAGGTGCCAAATATGTGGAAATGCGATTACAAGCTCTTAAAAGCTCAAAAGCAAAAAGCCGCCGTAGATTGGAATCTCTTTATTTCTCTGACGTAGTCATGAAATTTATTTATTGTCTTGTCACGTGATGTTCTCACGTGAATTGAAAGGCCAATTAAAAGCTCAATATAAAACTTATCGTAGCACTAGTTTATGACAAACACTTTGGGTTTTACCGAAGACCCCGTATCAAATATAGATGCTCGCTACTTTACAGTTTTGTTTCAGTTTGGTCTAATCGGCAAGTCGTAATCTGACCATGTGACCTAATACTTCGCAAATAATTTCTGGAGCACTTTTCGATTATCACAGGTGACCAACAGGCTCGTCATGATTATCAGACAATGATATGTACTCCTTCAAGCTAAGGCTAAAAAATTAAACAAATTTTTACAGTAAGTTATAAGATATCACTGCTAAAAGTGACAGCATTACAATGACAATAAAATAGGCGCGTAAGAACAATAGACATGGTTTTCTTGAATGCGTGAAGTATATTTGTGAAAATATTTCGACGAATAAGGTTGCATGAAGGTGTAAACAGAAACCATCTACCACAGCTACATCACATTTGAGCCGTTTTGGAAAGAGAATCCAAACTACAGCAGTCTCGTGTGGCTGCGATTAACTGTTCGTTTTTGAGCTTTTAAGAGCTTGTAATCACATTTCCACATATTTTGCACCTACAACACAACAAAGTAAGACATGGTAAATCTTTTCATATCAAACAACTGTAATGTGAATTTTGTTGCAAGTCAACCTTCAAGGTACTAAAAGGATGTCTATTGAAATTTGTATTTATATTTATATAGATTTTACACAGTTGAATACTTTTGCTCACATAAACTAGAACTTGTGCTGTTTTTTTAGCTCTCAAATATTGTAGAGCATTTATATGTACACAAGTATTTACTTGGTCAAAGTGGGTTAACTTTGACATGGCCTTATACAAATAACTGCAATAATTTTAGTTTTTTCAATAACATAACAAAATCTAGACACTAAATTTTGCTCCAAATTTTAACAAAAAAATTTACAATTTTGGAAACTCTTTGTCTCTTTAATTTGTGAAAAGTCTCTAGTAGATATACCATGTATCAAGTTTCATGAATGAAACATCTTTCAATGATGTCATGACCAATTAAAGCAAATCGACTCGTTGTTCTTTAGATATTGAATTGATTGCCCATCAAAAGCGATCTTGCAGGTCGAACCAACCAGTGTTCATAAACTTAATCAAGTTAGACAATCCTTTGCTGTTTTACTGTTTTAAACAGCTTTATAAACACTTTTTATTTAACAAATAAATTTAAAATAAATTTTAGAGCTTTCTGGATTTCATGGGCTGCTGGTAAGATACAAGTTGGCTCAGGACATGCAGTTGCTGACTCTACCAAGTTTTTGGAGCTACCAGTTAAAAGCTCAGTAAACATTTCTAGAATGGCTATCTCTACTGGCTGGGGATCAACTGGTGAATGGAGCATTTACAACCCTCATGGCAAGTTTACAATGTACATCTTCTAAACCAACTTAAAAGAAAATGTTTTTATTTTGGGTTCATAACTAGATTGTGTGACTTCAAAACTAATTATTTGATAAGAAATAAATAATTATTATTATTAAATCTAAATTAATTTTTTCAAAAATCAAAGCATTTTATTTGATTGGCTGTAAAAGCCTATTTTAACTTGACACCTGGTTCATCAAGTATAACTTCTATTTAATTTTTTATAGTTTCAAGTCCTTCATTTCATCAATTCGCTTTATTTGAAGATTTTTTATAATACTTGATACTATATCAAATTTATGTACAAGTAAGGTATGTCTCAAGGCTATACAGAGTTGTTGGATTTAACTCTGTATGTTACATTCAATCAAGTTTACTAGGGAATGAAGTAGTGGTTAATAACAACATACAAGCGTATTAGCAAATTAATAATCCGTGAAAGGTGGTAACTGTTGGAACTTTCTCAGAGAAAAAACAGCACCACTGTTTGCCTACCGCTGAGCTCTTGATTATTATAAGCTGCAATGCTTTGTGATCGACTTAGTGGGAGTTGTTTCACCACTGAAGCAAATGTTGCCAATGTATTATCTATGAGAAATAATTCCTTTGGTGTCCGTTATACATACATGTAATTCTATGTTCTACTGTTTGTAACCTTCATTATAATCAAGGTTAATGGTGGTTATCTTCCAGTTTTATGTAAGTTTGTCCACATGAGCCACAAAGCATCTGCCCATCTTTCTAGGGTCTAATCTTTCAGTCATCTGCCAATCACCTTATGTGTAACACAAATGCTAATAGACTCAATCATAGGTCCCCCATGAAAGGCCAACATCACAGCCTTGCTGAGGGGTTGAGGGCGGACTTCAACGAAGGAGCATTTTTTGTTTCTAATTTCAAATTATGCTGTTGGCAAGAACTATATGTACACTTTTGTTTGTATGTACAGACTTGACAGATAACTGAAGGTATAGGTGGTACTTATGCTCGTGTGTGGAGCATGCGCACGAGCACACACATCTACAATACCAATGTCCGTTATACTGATTCCACAACTCATTCTAAGCATAGCATCTATTATTTTATTTTTATAATACTGCAAACTCTATTAAGTTTTATTTCAATTTTATTTATTTTACTTGATAAAATAAGAAATGTTAGACATACTGCTCCTGGATCTATAAATGAGATCGTCGATGTGTTTTCAAGTTTGCTAACTTTTGCTTTACATAAAACTTATACCGTAGCAGTTCAGCTTGCCTTGAGATATCACCAGGTGTTCTGCTAAAGCATAGAGTATAAGTATGGGCACAATTAATTAAAAACATTGAAAAGCAGTCAATTGGTGCGAGTGTTAGTGTGTTTGGCTAATAAGCAGAATGTTGTAAATTGGAATCCTTCGACTCAAACTTCTAATTGAAATTTAGACAAACGAATGGACGTGGCTATTATTATAGTAAAGATTTTACAAGTTTTTGACTAGATACTGATACTAGATACTGGTGAGTTATTTCTACTTTTACTGATTATATCCTTTACCCAATGAGAGCTTTTGTAAGGAACATTTTCTGTGGCAGGTTTTGTTCTTGTCACAATCTAGCTCCAATTTCTCACGCAGTAATACTTTTCGGTGCACCATGATGTGTCATAATGTTTTCAATTGAACTACAGCAAATCTTTTGCTGAGCAATGCATTAAATCTAAATTTGTATTTATTGTCGTTCTCAATTTTCTATAGTCTGGTTAATTGTTCTTCAATCGGAAATAATTTTAGTCAGCAAGCGGCTAGGTCTAGTTTACTCAACATTAGGTCACTCTACAAAGAACATGGCAGCATAGACTAAGTAAGACAGTCAAGACACCCCTTAAGTTACATTTACAAGTAAAGTGGTCGATCATAATAAGATCCTAGTGACAGCGAGGTATTAAAAGTTCAATTAAAAAAAGTTTTTTTTCAATAACTGATTGCATTCTATTTGAAAAAATCTGTATCACTGTACGGCAGCACTAATAAAGCTATTGCACACAAACTGAAATGTTGCACACCAAGTAAATAACTCAACAAAATTGAATTGATTGGAAGATATAAGATTTTTACCATTAATTAGTTGTTATGTCTACAAAGGCAAATAATTATTGCTGTGGTATTCCAACTCCCCAAACTCTGAATGTATGCATAGTATCACAGGCTAAATAATCTTTGTTTGCTGCATCCAAGAAAAGCCTTTGCGCACCAACCTATCTTGATTTCCTTTCACCATTTTGGAAACGCTTTGTTTGGCTTTTCACCTCCAGGGACCAGGAATGGAGCATGGACGCCTAAGTTTCTCATTGAGAATTATCCTAAAGGAATAAAACAATACTTATATGATAAATGGATTCAAGTGAACTTCGGCAGACCGACGCTTGTCCAATCAGTGACTACAAAGGGCAGTGCCTCAGCCAATGAATGGGTTACAAAGTTCTATCTGACATTTGCTTATGACTTGGGAAAGTTTGTTGGATACTCCGGACCAAATAACACCGGACTGATGGTAAGAACTAGTTGAAATTTTTTCCTTGAAACTATTTTCTTGGAATTATTTCCTTGGAATTCTGTCCTTGGAATTATTTCCTTGGAATTCTTTCCTTGAAATTCTTTTACTGGAATTCTTTCTTTGGAAATTTTTTACTGAAATTCTTTCCTTGGAGTTTTTTCCTTGGAAGTCTTTTCTTGGAATTCTTTCCATGGAATTATTTCCTTGAAATTCTTTTTTTGGAATTGTTTCTTGTGTTGATATAACTATCTTGAAGCAATTTAGCTATGGTCTTCCGCATTTGAGCACATCAGCTATCTTACTATATTCTAAGTGCTGACATGTAGACCGATAAATGCTTACATGTACACTGATATGAACTCAGCAACCGATAAGGACTCGGACTATCGATAAGAAAGACGAGGGATTGAGGAGAAACTGTGGGTAGAACAAAAAAGCCTAAACTGTAAATAAAAAGAAGAGGACTCAATCATTTCAGCTGAGTCGTACTGAGCACACGCTCGTACGACTCAGAGTCGTACTGAGCACACGCTCATACGACTCAGAGTCGTACTGAGCACACACTCGTACGACTCAGAGTCGTACTGAGCAGACGCTCGTACAACTCAGAGTCGTACTGAGCACACGCTCGTACAACTCAGAGTCGTACTGAGCACACGCTCGTACGACTCAGAGTCGTACTGAGACGCTCTCTGCATGTATGTTCTTGGTTGATTGCCTGTCAGGCATCTGAACCTATATATTCATTCAGTAAATATATATTTCATTGGAACTCGGTGTTGTAGTTTGACTGCCTTGTGGAGAGTAAAGGGAACGGACAGTTTTCTTTACTTTAGAGTTATCTCCACCTGTGATGCTTGAGTACATATACGCATTAAATATTATAGCTCAGTTTTACTATATTACTGTTTGTTTTCATTCTGTAATTTAATTTTGTTTTATTTTTATTATAATTTGTTCTATCACTTCATTTTTCTGATCTATATTTCCCATTTTATTTCATTTAACACTATTTTAATACTGTATTTGTTTGTAAATCGTGTGACTGAGTTGGTTCAGTTAAAGGAGTTTTGAGCCTGCTAAAGAGAGTAAGGTATTCTTTACTTGGGAACATTGATATCTGCTTCATAAAAGTTCACAGGATACAGAAATACTTAAGCATTCAGGGATGAGTTCATTGACGAAATTTTGTGTTTTTGTAAGCCTGTAATAACATATGCCACAGTTATCCGCTATGACATTTATTATTTCTTATTTTAGTATTTCTCTTTGGTGTCGAGTTGTTGCAGTGTTAGTCATTCTTTACTGGTTGTTATCACATTATTATTTGGTTCTTTATTGGCTAAGCAATGCGCCAGGCCATCATCTGTTAACATAGCTTTGATATTTCTAGTATTTCAATGGAAACCAGGATAGTAACACTGCAGTGACCAACAAGTTGGAGCAGCCATTCTTAGCTCAGTTTGTCCGATTGTATCCAGTAACATTTGTTGGAGCGCCTTCAATACGATGGGAGTTAAACGCCTGCCTACCACATGGTACAATATCAAAATACAATGTGTTGTCTGATGTCATAATGCAATAAAAACTTGCATGCCAGTGCAATCAAATGTAATATTGCTGTGCAACATAAAATAATTTTAAAAATATTAATATTGTTGTAAATAGCCATGTTATTTTAAAGCAACGGAAAGTCATACTTTACTTAAAGGTTGATATGCAACAAAATTCACATTACAGTTATTTAGTATCAAAAGATTCACCTTGTCTTACTCTGTTGTGTTGTAGGTGCCAAATATGTGGAAATGTGATTACAAGCTCTTAAAAACTCAAAAACGAAAAGCCGCCATAGATTGGAATCTCTTTATTTCTCTGACGTAGTCATGAAATTTATTTATTGTCTCGTCATGTGATGTTCTCACGTGAATAGAAAGGCCAATAAAAAGCTCAATATAAAACTTATCGTAACACTAGTTTATGACAAACACTTTGGGTTTTACCGAAGACCCCGTATCAAATATAGATGCTCGCTACTTTACAGTTTTGTTTCGGTTTGGTCTAATCGGCAAGTCGTAATCTAATTATGTGACCCAATACTTCGCAAATAATTTTTGCACCACTTTTCGATTATCACAAGTGACCAACAGGCTCGTCATGATTATCAGACAGTGACATGATCTCCTTCGAGGTAAGGTTAAAAAATTAAACGAATTTTTATGGTAAGTTATAAGATATCAGTGCTAAAAGTGACAGCATTACAATGACGATAAAGCAGACGCGTAAGAACAATAGATATGGTTTTATTGAATGCGCAAAGTATATTTGTGGAAATATTTCGATGAATAAGGTTGCATGAAAGTGTAAACAGAAACCATCTCCCCAACTACGTCACATTTGAGCCGTTTTGGAAAGAGAATCCAAACTACGGCGGTCTCATGTGGCTGCGATTAACTGTTCGTTTTTTAGCTTTTAAGAGCTTGTAATCACATTCTCACATATTTTGCACCTACAACACAACAGAGTAAGACATGGTGAATCTTTTCATATTAAATAACTGTAATGTGAATTTTGTTGCAAGTCAACCTTTAAGTTGATTTAAAACAGACTTTAAATAAATTGGCAGTGTCCAAAATTAGATTTAGTTTAGTCAATTAGTCCAGAAACTTGAAAGTTTGTTATAGCTTTGCTTCCTGTTAATGACTGCAAAGTGTCACTCAAATCAAATTTTAAAATATTTTACCAGAAAGTTTAGATATTTTTCAACATTTGAGATTTAGTTTGATGTTTTAGGTGATCTTACAGCCAGTATGTTTCAAGGCTAAAATTGACAAAACCTTATGACAGTTAATACGTTAGAAGAAAAGTACGTGCCTAGACTTCCCCAAAAATGATGCCGATAGACATACATGTTAGTTATAAGTAATAAATATATAGTCTCATCCCCATCTGGTACTGTTATGTTAACGAACCATTTAGAGAAAATCAATAAGACAAATTCTAACCAACCTATTTTTAAATGATTTGAAGTGTGTGCAGTGATGTATTTTAGGCTATATTTAAAGTTTTATTCTTATAATTGCATAACACACAGCTGAAACTGTTAGCCACTTTTGTAACAAGAGGGACCAACAAGAAGTGTGACTATTGACATAATTTTTGGCGAGCTTTCTTATGAGCTTTTTAACTGCGAATAAATGTTGTGGATTTTAATCTTGACACATCCTGGCAGTCAAAAAGCAAAATCTACAAGAAAAATCGAAAATGGTCGAAAAATATTTATACTTCGTGATAAAATCTTTCGAAATATCACTTGTTCTCAAATATAGGCAGAAAATGTGAAAGATATGCTATTGTTTTTTCTAAACTAGTAAAAAGGTGACCACTGTAGGTTTAAATGAAAAATCTGTTAGTTTTGTCAACTGATGTTAGTATGTACTTTCACCAATGTTGGTACCTCTACTACTGTAAGTACCTTCGCCACTGTTGGTACCTCTACTACTGTTCGTACCTTCGCCACTGTTGGTACCTCTACTACTGTTAGTACCTTCGCCACTGTTGTTACCTCTACTACTGTTAGTACCTTCACCACTGTTGGTACCTCTTCTACTGTTAGTACCTTCACCACTGTTAGTACCTCTACTACTGTTAGTACCTTCACCACTGTTGGTACCTCTACTACTGTTAGTAACTTCACCACTGTTGGTACCTTTACTACTGTTAGTACCTTCGCCACTGTTGGTACCTCTTCTACTGTTAGTATCTTCGCCACTGTTGGTACCTCTTCTACTGTTAGTACCTTCGCCACTGTTGGTACCTCTACTACTGTTGGTACCACCAGCTTTGTCAGTATTTTAGCTACTCTTGTTACTTTCTCTTTGCTGCTGCTGCCTATAGCATGGTCTGAGCTTTAAACAAAACTTCTATTGAGCCAGAATTCACAGATAGCCTGAATATCCTACAAGTAATATTACGTTATTTATTATCGCGGTGTTGAACTCATCAAAGTAAAAAAATTTGTTTGCATGTTTGAGGCTAATATTTTACAGTTTTATAGAGCTATTCATAGGCGAGCCATTGGTTTCTGGAGAGTCTCGAATAGAAGATCATGATATCCTGGTGACATCTCTTGCTACTGGCTCTGTCTATGACAGCAGGCTAACAGCTATTAATGGCAGACCGCTTCCTAAGGGATGGATACCTGAACCTACAAATGGATTGTTTGGTTTTCAAGAAGCGTGGATTCAGGTTATTCAGTTTAGCTTTAGAGTTTACACCAGGCCTCATAAAGCACTCAGTCTGTGTTTCTACTCAAAAGAATATTCAAATATTTTCAGCAAAATCAAATAAGAAATTTCAACTAGGTGATCTTTTTATCATTATTATTATTAATGGTAATAACTATTTTATGTTATATAACTTATAGTAACAGCAATAAGAAAAATGACAGTTGCTTTCTTAAATGTAACGTTTTTATCTATTAGTCTGTTCACTCTTGAGAGTAAGCTCGCAACAAACAACTGATTTTGGTTTCAGCACTAACTGCACGATAGCTAACAGCATTTCTAAAATGGACATGTATGAAAACCAAAAATATAGCATAAGAGCTATGCTATTATTGTTATGCTACACCAGACAAGCAGTTTGAAAAAAATTTCCACACACCAACATAACATTAATTATGCTTGGTTCAGAGCAACATTCTAAAACCTGGTTTACGCCAGTCCATTTCAGCTTTTTTCCTTGGTTGCTGTGTTTCAGCATGAAACATCATACATAGTAGAGCAAGATGTCAAGATGTAAAAACTTTAACAGACATGCTTCACGGTCACTAGGAGGTTGTCAGATGTGCTACAAACAATTTTTGCAGTTAAGCTCTTCAGAAAGCTGTAAAGGATTGTAGGCTGATTTAAGAAGAGCCAAATATTTTCAAAAAAGCTACCAGCGGAACGTTTACACCGGCCAAACCCCGACTTCTCATAATATGAGAAGTCGAGATTTGGCCGGTATAAACATTTCGCCATATTATGGCAGATTTAGGCTATATGATATAAAAGGAATACCGTATGCGAGTGGTAGAGGCTGAAACATATAAAGACCTCTAAAACAAATTTTTAATTTGTCTTCACCAAAAACCAAAAAGTTGGGCTGAAAATATCTTGGTGTAAAAGTTAACTGCAGAAGTAACTAAAATCCTTGAACATTTTTATACAAGAAGAGCCCTTTGCAAAGCTTTATACAAAAAGCAAAGATGCTTATTTGCATGACCCCAATAGTATATAGCTTCTGTCTGTATGTCTGTCTTTATGTTTATTCAAGATCTTTTCTTCCTGTTTTAGACAAAGGTTGCAACTGCATCAAGCATAATATACAGGTTTTAAGATCTTCATGTATGACTATTGCATTACAAGTTAAATACTCCTCAAAGTAAAAAATATGTTTATCTGGATATTAGATCATCCTTGCTTTTACATGTCTGTAGGTATAATCTATCCTAGTTACATTTCATTTGGATAAGTATATTTCTTTGTGAAGAATTCATTACATTAAAAATTAATCAACTAATCTTTATGCTCGTATGTAAAAAAATTAAAAATAATGAAGAGTCCTTAACCTGCCAAAATTTGTAAGTATGGAACGGTTGTTTGCATTGCATTATATAATAAATCATGTTTGAATCCCCCAGAAAAACATAAAAATTCTGTTAAACTGTGAAAATACTGACAGGGTGACAACAAATAGGTAAATAGTGTCACATAGGACTTTGAATATACAGTTGAATTATTTTATTGAATTATGTTTATAAAGTCTGTTGTTAAATGATAACAATAGTATACTATAATATATTACCTTTTGTCATAAAATGTCTTTGCATTATTTTCTAATAGTTTTTACTAATGCAATATTGCTCGGTGTCATTTTTCTATCTGTATCTGTATTAGTTTTATAAAATTTTCAGCATCATTTTGAGACGAGTAGATTTTGTTTTTAATATATTAAAGACGAAACTAATCATAGAGTGCAATTCTCATATAGCAGGTACTATTAATGTTCACTTTACTTGCGTGTAGGAAGTGATGCAGCAGACATTGACAACATTGGGTGTTTTTGGTTTTTTAGGTATACTTTGGGAAAAATATGCTGGTAGGTGGTATATCGACCAAAGGCCATGCAGAGAAGCCATATTGGGTTCAAGCTTACGAAGTGCAGACGCGATCATCTGGCAATAGCTTTGGAATTATTAGCAGTTATGGAATGGTTAGCTACCAAGAGCCTTATGGAACTATCAAGGTTTGTTGCCTTCATGACAGTTTTATTATTATACTAGCTGTGCCACCCGGCGTTGCCCGTGTAATAGAAGAGTCTTTGGACAGAAAATTGATTCATATTTAACACATAACAACATTTGCCATTATAACTTTCAAAGTACATAGCATGAGAGAAGTGTGTCGTTTAGTTGAAATAAATGAAGAGAAAAATAAAAACAACTGTAAAGGTTTTAAAACTTTGTCAAACAACTGTACCTTTCAAGCTAGTAGCCTAGCATATTGCCAATGGAAACTCCACTAAGCTAGTTAATAAGGTTAGGCTTCCAATGACCGTAAGCCATGGCTTACCATTCTGAATTGTTGTCTGCATTGTTGTCCAGCTCAGCTGTTCTAATAATAGCTATAGCCAGATTTCCAACAGACAGATATACGGACTTTGAAAAATATATACCGTATATAGATAAAGATAAAAGATAAATGGTAATATCAAAACTTTGTGTCATGCACTGCTGTTTTGCACACATGAAAAAACATTGATGAAAAACATATTTTGTAGAAAAAACTTGAACAAAACTTTTAAAAAAACTCAAGGTTAATAATTCTTAAAAAAAATTGTTTTTTGTTTAATTGTGGCTGTTCAAAGTTTTTATAACATATTATAACAGTTTGTAAATAGAAAGCAATTTGACTGATTTGTTGATACTATATATTACTATATAGTAGTAATTTATTAGTAATATTTTTTAAAGTTCATATATTTTGTGTTTTAAGAAAGGTTTTTGCAATTATTACAATCTTTACTCTAATAAAATCCATGTCTGTTCATTCGTTCGTCTCTCCAAAGCCACTGTTGGTCGGAAAACAATGTTACATGATGTAGGATTCAAACTACCGACTTTTGGTTTTTATTTGCGATGGTAGACCAACACTTTAGCAATTCTAACAACACTTATATTTCTGAATAATTGTACACATAATTATTACACCTGATGATCTGATCTCTCATGGCATGCTAAACTGCCAAAGTATTAGTTAGGTGCAATTGTTGCAGGTGTGTTAAAGTATTCATATAAAATACTAGGTGAATGCCTGGCGTTGCCCGGGTAATTAAAAAGTCTTTGAACAGAAATTTTCTTTTTGTTTAACACATACAACATTTACCATTTTAACTGTTAAACTTCATATTATGAGAAAAGTCATTTGGTGCAGTTTCGAGTAATTAGGAAAAAAATAAAACAACTGTAAAGGTTTTCAAACTTTTTTAAACAAATGTAACTTTCAAATTTCACAACTTGAAGGAAGTGTTTCTTTGAAATAAATTAGGAAGAAAAATAAAAAATGTGAGGGTGTTTGAATGTCAATGTGAAATCATTAGCAAGTAATGGTTAAATATAGTCTGCTTTGTTACGATTACAATGAAAAATTATTTGGTATACAATTATATGATTTTAGTTCATTTCAGCGCTGGCATGCAAAAATTGTCATGCCAATTTTCGCATGCAAAAATATTTTCGCATGCCAATGACATGCCAATTGAACCATACTAGTGTTGGCATGCAAAATTATGATAGGCTATAGACGTACATAGAGTGGTATAGGAACTCATAGCGATTATCTAATGCAGTGCCCTCTTTGTGAAAAAATCATCAACTCGTGGCATCAATGGCATCGTAATGTGTAGGTGTAATGCTCAAATAATACGTCATTTAGCGTGTGCATACAGTATATTGTACATGATAAAAGCTCAGATTAATAATGCTTGTATAGCTTAGTAGAAGAGCGAGTAATTTTGAAACTTGCGGTTGCATTCTTCGTGAGTGCTAATATACCAGAGGATGAATTTTCAATTCCAAAGTTTTAATAGCTGTGGCTAGACATACACAGAAACATAGTCACAAACTTTGAGAAATATATATATATATAGATTAAAATATATATAAATATTATATAAAATATTATATATATTAAATATTATATATTATTATATTATATATATATTATTATATATATTATGTTTATTATATAATATATAAATATATATATATAGATTAAGCTTATTTAATGTTTGCATATAGCTATATTATTCACAATTTCTCAATTAAAGTGTTTACTCGTTAAGAAAGTTGATCTCATTTATCTAAAGCGTCGTGAAATAAGTATTTGTTGAATTATTTATGTAGTTATTGGTTGCTAATTTGCCACTTGTTATGTTTTTTCATACATAGTTAAATGTTTAGTGCTCAGAAAAGGCCATACGTAATGCTATAGAGACAATTAACCTCGCCTGAAAGAATAAAGAAAATGTTTTCATAAGTGTCGTTGAGTAGCATTTGTAGAACTGTAACACTGTTAGTACCAAACAGGTTTTACACAACTGTGATTGGGTGCTTTTCATTGCTAATAAAAAGTAACTTATTATAGTACAAAATGTTCTTTAAAACAGTTCAGGCAGCTGCAACTCTAAATCTCAAAAAGAGTCCAATGCAGGAGCAGACTTGCATCACAGCAATACGCTGAGATATTTTGAATATTTGTTTTTTAGATTTTCCGTGGCAATCAAGACCAGAATTCCAAAGTGACTAATATGCTTGCTAACCCAGTTGTTGCCTCACACGTTCGAATTATACCAACAAGTTTCCACACTGCAATAGGAATGAGGATAGAGGTACTTGGACGCAGGCTAGGTGTGAATATTTATAACTGTCATTTATTATTGATCCAAGGCTAGGTGCAAGATCACAGGCTAGGTGCAAGCAATGTTGCGTAAAACTCTCAAATGTAAAATAGTGTTGGAAAATTAATTCACAATTCGATATTATGTAGTTGTTTTGTACATAAAGTTATTTGTCGTAAATATTGGCCAACAGGATGCTTTATGAATTAGTTCTGTCTAATCTGACTGTTCTCTGCCTCATCCTTAGTACTTTCAGTTGTATAGTACTGTGAAGGAACTGACCAAGTTCCTGTAAATTCTCCTCAAACAACCAAACCACACGAGTGCAAGACAATGAATGTATGTATTTCTCAGCAAATATGTAATGTTATAGTTAGATATAGGCAATAAACATATAAGTAACCGCAAAGGGTGAGACTTCCAGATGCTCGGCGCTTGGTCACTTCTGTGGCACCTTTCATAACTCCTGGCTTTGACTTGGCTCCGCCCCTCAATGGCGTGGTCGGCTCGGCAGCCTGCCTTTGGCTGACCAGAAGTGGTATTGGGAGCTGTGTTGCCTGCTGAGTCAAAGCTCGGGCTGGTTGTAGTGCCTGTCGACTCAAGGTTGGCTTCTTGCTCTGACCGGGCTCTGGTCTCAGCAATCGGTCACTGCAGGACTTTAGTGAATGATTCACACTAGCACAGTATCTCGGCCACAATATTTTGGTGATTGTCTATAAACGATGTTCACACTATTACAAACCCATTCGCTTTACATCAGCAGAATGCTCGCAGAGACTGTCATAAAAGAACATATACATGTAGATCAAGCAATCTGCGATGCCCAATCATAGTTGCCTAAATGGTACTCATTGTACAGGCTGTCATAGATGCTCGGTGAATTATTATAAAAAAATTTGACAGCTGAGACCGTTCCAGAAGTATCCGCGTTGCCTTGACGATGCTTTCAGTTTACAAATATAAAAAGAATTTATTCCGGTACAATAATACAGAAGGATTTGGATGGTGTTGTTACAACATTTCGACTAGTTGTTTAGTAACGCTTTCTTAAAAAACATTCCAAAGAATTATAAACAAAACAGTTACCACGAGTGGAGTTCGAACCCACGCGGATATACATCCATTGGATCTTAAGTCCAACGCCTTAACCACTGTCATTCGACTATTGAAAAGCTTATAGATAATGATAAACACACCCTTTGTGAACCCTTAGATATAGCAAATTCTTTTAACACTTTCTTTACTGAAATAGGGCCAAATCTAGCTAAGAAAATTCTATTCTGTCCAAGCTATCCATTCTCTGAGCAAACGCAACATAAACCATTTACTTTTTCCATTTAATTGATGCTGACTTGGTTGCCAAACTCTTAAAAAATTTAAATGAGCACAAAGCTGAAGGTATCGATGGAATTCCTGCGAGGTTAGTTAGGAATAGCGCGGACTACATTGCCGCTCCTTTAGCGCACATAATAAATCAATCTATCCTGACTAGTTCAGTGCCTTCTAAAATGAAATGTGCCAAAGTTTTACCTATATATAAAAACAAAGGTAGTAAATCCAGTTTAACTAATTATCGCCCTATTTCCATACTCCCAATTTTTTCTAAAGTGTTCGAATCAGTATTAAACACCCAGCTACAATGGCACATTCAAGAAGAAAATATAGTATCTAGCTCCCAATATGGTTTCTAATCAAACAAAGGTACTCACCATGCTTTAATAGAATTTGTGAACAATGCATTTGCAGCGCTAAACTCCAGCTTGGTGATTATTGGTATATTTATAAACTTTTCAAAGGCATTTGATACCCTTGACCATACAATCCTGTTGCATAAACTTCAAAACTTAAGCTTTGAATACAACTCTATTGATCTAATAAAACACTACCTAACTAATAGAACACAATGTGTAAATGTAAACAAAGTCACATCTCAGTCTCTAAACATTACCTGTGGGGTACCCCAGGGATCTATCTTGGGTCCTACCTTATTCCTCCTCTATATCAATGACTTAGTTCAAAGCGCAAATTCTTTTGAAACAGCTCTGTTTGCAGACGATACCACTTTATTTTTTGAGAGTAACAATCTAAATAGAGACATGGCTCAAATCAACTTGAACCTAGAGAAGTTAAAATTTTGGTGTTTTGCTGATAAACTGACGTTAAACGTAGATAAAACTAATTATATGATAATTAAAAATCCCCAAAACAGATTTCAATTAAACGAAGTGGTTTATTTAAATGACGGACAACTGAATTACTCAGATAACGTTAAATTTCTTGGAATTATCATTGATAGCTCACTAAGCTGGAAAGACCATATTGACAGCCTCCGTTCAAAACTTAGACAAAGCTTGGGTCTGATTTATATAGCATCAGGATTATTACCTAGAAATGTTTTGATTTTGCTTTACAACAGTCTGATCAACAGTAAAATTATCTATTGTATTGAGGCTTGGGGAAATGCACCACGGAGTCACCGAAATAAAATTTTGGTTATTCAAAATCGACTATTGAGAGTATCTTTTAATAAACCCCCCACCTATCAAACTTCTGATCTTTACAAAAAAGCAAATATTCTACCTATTCATGAATTATATCTTTTACGTATTTGCACATTGGCTCATTCTGAATTTAAAAGCTATATTAAATCTAAGCCAGATCCACCTTATGATACCAGAAACTCTCAATTTTCTCTTCCCTAGCCACCTTCGACCTCCGCTGTTGGCCACAGGCGTTGTGCTTACCAGCTGGCGGCTGTCTGGAACGGACTGCCGGTCAGATTGAGCCAGATTGAAAATTACACTGTTTTTCGAACTACTCTGAAACAATGGCTCCTTGACTCTCTGACATAGCTTTTTTTGCAGTAAATGAACTTTTGTTTTTGTTGACTGTCTATCCGAGCTCTGCACCTCGACTAGCTAGGCTATTGTGAGCGTGGGCCCTCATCATTAAATATAGATTGATTTTTCTATTATGTTTTTTTTTATTCTTTGATGAAAAATACAAACAAGCAAACAAACTCGGCCATCGTGGTCTACATTTACCAAAGTCAAAAGAATTTATTCCGGTACAATAATACAGAAGGATTTGGATGGTGTTGATACAATATTTCGACTAGTTGTTTAGTTACGCTTTCTTAAAAAAACATTTCAAAGAATTATAAACAAAACAGTTACCACTAGTGGGGTTCGAACCCACGCGGATATACATCCATTGGATCTTAAGTCCAACGCCTTAACCACTCGGCCATCGTGGTCTACATTTACCAAAGACAAAAGAATTTATTCCGATACAATAATACAGGATTTGGATGGTGTTGATACAATATTTTGAGTAGTTGTTTAATAATTTTTTTTTAAAAACATTCCAAAGAATTATAAACAAAACAGTTATCACGAGTGGGGTTCGAACCCACGCGGATATACATCCATTGGATTTTAAGTCCAACGCCTTAACCACTCGGCCATCGTGGTCTACATTTGGAAAAGTCAAAAGATGTTATTTTGGTACAATAATACAGAAGCATTTGGATGGTGTTGATACAATATTTTGAGTAGTTGTTTAATAATTTTTTTAAAAACATTCCAAAGAATTATAAACAAAACAGTTACCACGAGTGGGGTTCAAACCCACGCGGATATACATCCATTGGATCTTAAGTCCAACGCCTTAACCACTCGGCCATCGTGGTCTACATTTACCAAAGACAAAAGAATTTATTCCGGTACAATAATACAGGATTTGGATGGTGTTGATACAATATTTTGAGTAGTTGGTTAATAATTTTTTTTTTAAAAACATTCCAAACAATTATAAACAAAACAGTTACCACGAGTGGGGTTCGAACCCACGCGGATATACATCCATTGGATTTTAAGTCCAACGCCTTAACCACTCGGCCATCGTGGTCTACATTTGGAAAAGTCAAAAGATGTTATTTTGGTACAATAATACAGAAGGATTTGGATGGTGTTGATACAATATTTTGAGTAGTTGTTTAATGATTTTTTTTAAAAACATTCCAAAGAATTATAAACAAAACAGTTACCACGAGTGGGGTTCGAACCCACGCGGATATACATCCATTGGATCTTAAGTCCAACGCCTTAACCACTCGGCCATCGTGGTCTACATTTACCAAAGACAAAAGAATTTATTCCGGTACAATAATACAGGATTTGGATGGTGTTGATACAATATTTTGAGTAGTTGTTTAATGATTTTTTTTAAAAACATTCCAAAGAATTATAAACAAAACAGTTACCACGAGTGGGGTTCGAACCCACGCGGATATACATCCATTGGATCTTAAGTCCAACGCCTTAACCACTCGGCCATCGTGGTCTACATTTACCAAAGACAAAAGAATTTATTCCGGTACAATAATACAGGATTTGGATGGTGTTGATACAATATTTTGAGTAGTTGGTTAATAATTTTTTTTTAAAAACATTCCAAAGAATTATAAACAAAACAGTTACCACGAGTGGGGTTCGAACCAACGCGGATATACATCCATTGGATCTTAAGTCCAACGCCTTAACCACTCGGCCATCGTGGTCTACATTTACCAAAGACAAAAGAATTTATTCCGGTACAATAATACAGAAGCATTTGGATGGTGTTGATACAACATTTCGACTAGTTGTTTAGTAATGTTTTCTTAAAAACATTCCAAAGAATAATAAACAAAACAGTTACCACAAGTGGTGTTCAAACCCACACGGATATACATCCATTGGATCTTAAGTCCAACGCCTTAACCACTCGACCATCGTGGTCTACATACATTTACCAAAGCCAAAAGATTTTATTCTGGTACAATAATACAGAAGGATTTGGATGGTGTTGCTACAACATGTCGACTAGTTGTAAATGGGGTTTTCTTGGCTTCTCACTGCTTTCGTGTACAAAATCTAAAACCAACAAAAATGTAAAAGACTTAGACAGATGAATGTGTTTATGTTGTGATCGAACTTCAGCAAGAGTTTCACTGGCCAAAAATAACAAATTGCTTAGAATCATCTAGCCCCAGTTAACTATTAGTAGATGTGACGCGTTACCAACAGCTCTACCTACAGCCTATGACCATGTACTCTGTTTGTGCGAAGATCTAAATTTCTGTCCAGTGTAGAACTTGCAGTCATTGTGGTATTTTAAATACATTTAATTTAAACTTGCAGCTAGACAAAAATCTGAACATTTCTTATCTACTCTGTTAGTTTTCTTTATAAAAAAAATCCCTAACGTTTACTTGCAGACAATGTCGAACTGTACCACCAAATTTTATATTGTTGGAGTTGCCTAACTACAATTATTTTTCAAATGGAGTATTCATACATATTTAACATATTTCTTTAGTTGTTCATTTATACTTAGATATACGATAAGTCTTTCTCCTTATAATAAGGCAGCTAGGTGTAGCGAGTTAAGCATAGTTTGTTTTTATAGGCTGCTTGTTGTCTCCCCTGCTTAATGGCGCAACTCCAATATCTAAAGAAAAGATGTCAGCCAGTAGTTCAATACCCGATATGGGACCAACTAGGTCACACCTCGGCACAGTTGGCTATGGTTCTGCTTGGGTGGCTGGATCCTCATCAACTCAAGAATATTTGCAAGTTAGTGAGAACAGTACTTATGTTAGCCTGTGGTCCATTAATCTCTTTCACGCTGTTTGTAAAATTTTGATACTTAAGTATTTTTAGTAGACACAATTGCAAGAATAGAAACAACTCTGTTCACCAATTTATATTTAGTATTATTTTTTGTCACAACCTTTTTTTTCATTTTTCCCTTTTTATATCACTTCTCTATTGCTACCACATTTTTCCATTTCAACTTCTCTTTGACAGCTCAGCTTTCTCTCTTGACTTTAACCTCCATTTTCACATCAACCCTCTTCTACATTTCAACTTTTTTCCTGTCAAGTCTTTATTTGCCTTCTCTATGTGTACATCCTTACCATAAAATCTAGTTTTCACCTAAATTTTTTCGACTTCGAACTTTTCAATCTATGTAACACCTTCTTTCTAGTTTAGCCTCTTTTGTATAGATCAAAGTTTTTAGCTCTACTTCGGTTCAGAAATTAAAAATCTTGATTTCAACTTCCCTTTTTTGGGTTAATCTCAGGTGTCATTTTCACTTTTTTTCCATTTCAAAATGCCGTACCACTGTTCCTTCTTCAAATAAACGTCTCTACTCTTCCTACTTTAATTTAGTTGTTTTTGTCGAGTCTGCCTCAGATGTACTTGTGTGTAACAAAGTAGTAATTTTTGTCTTTGAGGTGGACTTTGGGCTTCCAGTTTTCATCGGAGCGATAGCCACTCAAGGCCGAGGCGATGTTGACCAATCAGTGACCCACTACACTTTTAACTTTAGCAGACATGGAAGGGATTTTTACAGTTACCCAAATGACTATGCAGTAAAAGTAAGTAATGTATATAAATATATAAATACATAATAATAAAGTTGTAATAAACCAAAATGTAAATATATTTTGCTCAGTAAGGATACAAGAGAAAATAGTCATCAAATGTATTTATTGACCCACACTTTGCTTAACAAACATGTTATTCTTGACGCAGTCAAACAGTGAAATACCAAGTTAATTTTTTGACAGTAGTGCATATGCTTAAACTGTCCTATTTTAATACAAGTTTTTGGTAAATTGTATTATAGTTTGTTTAACTTATTCTAGAGTTAGAGAAAGAACACTGAGAAGTGAGTAATTACATATGGCTTTAAATTAAATGCATATAAACTTTGTCAACACTTTAATTACTATAATCTATTGACATATAACAATACTTATATATGTCAATACATTATATGTATTTTTATTTAGCTTTATAGATGTAATAATAGAAGTTTAAGCTGAGAAATGCATAGGATTGTCACCAAGGTGAGAAATTAAACATACACTAAAAATAAAAGAACTTAATTAAACTTGTTTAATTAAGTTCTTAAGTAATTAAATTAAGTGTTTAAATAAGTAATTAAGTAATTAAATTATTATGATTTATATAATTATTATTATTTTAATGCGGTACTTTTTATTGTTATTAATGTTGTTTGTTTTGCTTACAAAACTGAAATGTTTTGGAAAATGTTACATATTCTATTTGGACTAGATACACTTTAAATAATTGTTATTTTCTTATGTTTTCTTTGCAAATTGAATACATTTTTGATGCACACCATTTGTTTGGTTTTCCTTTACAAAACTAAATTTCCAAAGAATTTAAGAGGTCAACTATTAGAAATAACTTTATATAACAAGACAAATGATTGCTCAAAATTGATATCAGGTGCAAACCAAATTGTATATAGTATGACCTCAAACCAAGGATTGACTGCATATTATTTAGTTCGTTGGGATGTTATTGTAGATGTGCGCTATTGTCAGAAGTCATGTTATTGTCGGTATACGCTATATAGTCAGCAAAGATGTTATTTTATGTGATATTGTATGAGAGATTATCGGAGGATTTGTATGATATGGTTTCCGAGTCTGTTATTATCATTATAAGAACGTTAAAATCTCTTTTGAAGTGCAACTTTCGGTTGAATGCCACATTTAAAAGACGACCACTTTGAAATTTAGTATACATGTATTTTATATTTATGAAACCATAATAGAAAATGTTTAGTAGGAATTTTTCCACAAATTGGTACTAATAATGACAAGATTACTTTTATAACAATTATTTCGTTGTTGCTGTAGTGGTTGCCACGGTTTTAGTAACAGTAAGTTTGAGGAGACCAATTTCCCGCATTCATCAGACTAACCCTCTGATTCAAAGCTACTAGGGTCTAAATCTAACTCATTGTTTTCAGATTTAGTCATAAAGATGTTTACTAACCTGATATGATAATTTTAAAATGTTTTAATAAATGACGGCAATAATCTTTAAGAACGGCATACGATGTAATCGCAGCCAGGTTGTTGCGTTCCAAAGTCCGTTTTTTAACTCTAAACTCTTCAATATTTTTTTCAATACGTTTTAAATTAACAACGTCAAACCTAATAATAGTGTAGTTGCCTCTTTTTAATATGTTTTAATTAAGGTAGTTTCTTTTTTAACTCGGTCTGGCATTTCAATGTATATGAACAACCATTAAAAATTCTGAGGCTGACAGCATTAATGTCACTCTGACCAAGGGAGAGTGCAAAATATAGGCGGCATTAGCATCGCTTCGCCTGTATCAAGGCTAAATTTATCTTCCCGAAATTCTTACAAGCTAGTCAAAAAATCTAATTGCCACCCTCTATTTGTATCTCCCCTCTAACAGAATGTCACTATAGGGGAAGGGTCGTAAAATGCAGCGCAGTGGCATTCAAATAGAGGTTTTAAGGTATTTATTATGTTGATGAAGCAATATGTTATGAATATAAGTTTTGTGTAGTAAGCAGTTTATTATAAAATTATGATTTATTAGAAATAATGTTGCTATTTGCTCTCTTTCATCAATCCTTCTCATCTTAACCCTTTTTTCTTTACTTCAATTTACCTTTCTCATATCAGCTTCATTTCAACTTCACAAACATATGTTAAATCATATTAATCATGCTAACACTATAATTATACTGACTGATAAAACAGAAACCTATACTAAGCGGTATGATAATTGCAGACAATAGAATATAGACCCGTAGCAATGGTATAGCAACAGGATTAGCCACAATAATAGCTGCTAAAGTAGTTAAACAGTAAAGCAACAAGGTACGCTCCTAATAATAAAACATGTACACATAATGTTTATGCGTGAGTAGGAAAAAGTAAATGTTACAAACACAAAATTGCTCTAGATACTAATAAATGTAATGAAGCAGTTTTTTTAGCATTATATTATTGTGTATAGCTATTTATGACTTACATGCATTCAATTGTACTATTGATGTGTGCCTTATGATTTATTTATTTTTCAAATCAAGTGTTCAGATGAGAATATAACTTATTATTACTTGAACTACTGTTTAGACAATGCCAGGAAACTTTGATAGCAACAGCACAGTGAAGAACTTCTTACAACCAGGTATTATGGCCCAGGTGATTAGAATTATTCCCGTGGCATGGAGAAAGGCCCCTGCAATGAGAGTTGAACTCTACGGCTGCTCGGCCTGTAAGTGTTCTCTATTAGACTACCAGCATAGATTAATCGATTCTTTAAATGAGTTAGAATTATTGCTGAGCGAAGGGGCAAAGGGCCGCCCCCTTTGCCCCTAAATAATATATCATTTTCAATATAGACACAAGCTAGGAGCAAAAGTTTGTAGAATATCCACGTAACTAAACTGTGTGCTGTTCATGATATGCAGTGCACCTTACTTTTAAACTAATCTTGTTTTATATACTTAATTTGCAATTATTAGTGAAAAAAAATTTTTATTTTTTGACTACAAAAATTCTGATGGTATGCGCCAAAGCTTCAAAAAGACAATGAAGAGTAAAAGTTTACTAAAAAATACACTGCTCTACACCATATTCAGTTGGGCAATTGACATTGAAAAAATTATAATATCAGCAAAGGCACGATTGCAAAGGATTTAACTTCAAAATTTTCAGCTATGTAAGATTAATGAACAGTTACTTTACAGACAAAGCATGTGTTCTATAATTTTACTAACATTTTAAAAAACATTAACCCCATAAAATCTCAGCTATGGGATTCGTTTGATAGAGAAGCCAGGTTTGTGGATAATCCTAGTTGATTAACTTTATCAGGCTTTAGGTTATTTTGCCTGGCTGTGATAATGTTCCCAGCGGTTGAAAACAGCTTTTCACTAGCTACACTCAGAGCTTGAATGCACAAATATTTCTTAGCAAGCCTTGCGAGGCAAGGAAACAAAGTTTCATGTTGGCTCCACCAAGTCAAAAGGTCCGAGTCTTTTTCAGCCACTGTCGGTAAACTTCTGTATATTGAAACTTCTTTGCTAAGCCAGTCACCGCTGGCAGTAGTGAGAGACGGAGTAGTGAGAGCATTAAGATACGCTCCCCAACTTTTGCGTTTTGCTGAAGCAGTACAGCTGGTGGTGGCAGACTCTAGTGTGATTAATTCTTGTATATCTGAAGTTAACTGTTCACACTCACAAAGTATAATTTCTGTCACACTCTCATTTTGGGTAGCTTTGAATCTAAAATTTCGAAAAGAAACCTTCCCAACATGTTATATTGCAATGCTGTGTTTTCTACTAATGATTAAAGCATCAGCGGAAAAAATGTTATTTTTATCCTGCAGAGTATTATACAGCACTGTTTCAAAAGCTTCGTACCTGCAGTGTAGCCTATGCTATGTATCTTGTAGCTATGTCACACTAACATGCCAGTAGAATTTGTTCACCTTGGATCTATAAAGCTACATTTTGAGATCAGTTGCCAATAATCAGCATTGCACTGATGGTGCTTATTGATGTATTCTAAGATGGAGGACTTGATCTGTCAGTTCAAGGCACCGTCACTCTTTTTCGGCACTAGGAGTTTGTTAAGCAGTATGACCGTCGGTTAAAAGGGTGGTATGGTGACTGCGTCTTCACCTATAAGTAAAGCATTTAGCAGATGACTATCACAGTATGGCATCAATATGGCTGACCTAAAAGACCGCCTGGTAATATATCTCAAAAAGCAGTATAGGGGAAAGAGTAAGCATAGTCATGCCCTTCCCAACTCCACATCACTAAAATAATTCAATTCTATTTTTTCTGAAATAATGATTAAATGTTATTTTTGGCCACAAAACTTTTTTATTAAAACATCTAATTTTTAATAAAAGGCCCTCCAAATAGTATAATGACAGAGAATATGTTTAATTTACATTTGGTCATGTGCATTATAGTAACTTTTAAAACACATTTATAGTATGTGCTTAGGATTGTAGTAGAAATCTTCATATTAACAGTACATTTTTACAAAGCCTACCTGATAGCATGTCAGTAAAAGACGCCAAATGTTTTAAAGCATTTCTGATGGCTTCCAAGGTAGTCAAATCCTCTCCTGTTGGTATTAAATGGCTGTGTTATTTATCGGCTGAAAGCACTTTCCTCACAGCACACTCTTGCTCGAGAAAGCGATTGATCATCGCGAACTTTGAGCCCCATCTCGTAGGACATTTGTTTAGAAATTGGTGTTTTGACAGATAGAGTTCTTCTTGAGCAGCCTCTAGAAGACGAATCTTCTTATGCGAGTGAGCAAAGTGTGTCGTCGCCTTTTGATAGCTTGAAATAGCTTTATCTATTGCCTTGTCGCCCTTCTTCAGTGCATTTACAACTGCTAGGTTAAGGCGGTGACCAAAACATGATATTCTGGTCAAACCTGTAATGCATTGCAAACAATCACAACTAGGTATACTATTCAGCATTCATTGTACTCGTGTGCTTATCAAGGATTGAATTTGAAGCAATTTACTTACAAATGAAAATAGCATACTAAACATAAACAAAAGGCTGCGTTTTGTCAATCTATATATATAGCAGCGATAAATGTTTAACTTCTGTTACAAGAGATTTTTGACAATCAAGAGGGCGAATTTGAGGGTCACAAACAATAACATTCAGTAGTAAATTAGTTACCTCCATCTATGCATGCTTTGATGATGCTGGCAGCATTATCAGTGGAAATAGCAGTCAGCATAGCCTCATCCAGCCCCCAGTCTTCAATTACCCCCATTGATGCCAGCTTTTAGGTTTTCAAAGGTATGATCTTCAGAGGCATGTAAAACCTAGCAAATATAGCAATTTCCGATGCGTTTTTAAATTATGGGATTGCCACTTTCAGCCATTCGATTTGGTTTGGAAGTGTAACACTTTCCACTCGAGCTTTTTTGCTAAAACTAATTACAAAACAATAGCATAATGCATCAGTCTGTTGTTCAGATAAGATATAAAATTTGGTGTTGAGTAGGATTAAAATTTACTAAAAGTTACTTTGTTCAGCTACACTACTAAAAATACGCCTAACCAATCCAAGAACCTCACTAAAAATTAATTGTTATTAGCAATGAAATCCGAAATTCCTAAGTAAATGCATATCCCAATTATAGCTAGCGCGTCTAAAATTTGGTTAGTTGGTTTGCAGTAGGCTGTAATGAGATTTGTTCTAAAAAACTCATTTTTTAATAACGCTACAAATTTGCAATGCTATGTCACATATTGTTGTTGGAACATACCTGCAAGCACCTTGTCTTAAGCTCCCAGTCAGAGATAAAAAGAATAGTAAACCCATAGTAAGGTGCCCTAGTGAGTGAGCTTCACATGTCCGTAGTAACAGCTTAAAACTGATCAGTGACAACCTCTTGTTTAATGGTGCCATACACATTGTCATACAACTCAGGGATGGCTGAGTGACTGAAGAGATGTCGACTTGAAATGGCATACCTAGCAAACATAAAAAATCAAGACTAATTGCAAAAAACATGGCATTCACTGGTGTGAACTAATAATGATCAATGTAAGGCCGAAACACATTTTCTGGTTTCTATGTTGATCCCAATATTACGTAGCTGCAAAGTTACGCCGGCAGAGAAAAGCAACATAAATAATTAAATAAAAAATACATTGTGGCTGCAAATATTCCCATATCAAGTAGTATTTATATTATTATAATATTGTAAAGGCCTGACTCCGGTAGCTGAGTCTGCTTTGCCACACTAACAGGTGGGTGTAACCTAAACTCCTAGTACGCCTTATCTGAGGCCTGCCTGACACGCCCCAAGGGTCAGGCCAGTCCACGACAAGTATCCGGTGGTCAGGCTTACTCAGAAACCAGTTTAGTCTGTCCTCTGTTTCTCTATATTTGACTAGTCTAGGTCTACTAGCAGCTCACTCTAGGGCCTGATCTCTTATACCATTGTACATCTCATCAGGTCAAGTTAAAGCGCAGACCAATCCCTAGCCTGCTCTTTACAATCTTTAAGCCATCCAGGCAGGTGACAACACGGTCAGCTCTTTTGAGTATAGTTATTTCATTTATTATTATAATCTTTACATTTCATGTGTAAAACAGCATATAATGGTACCAAGCGCGTCAGTGCAACTCATGCACTGGCTAAAGCCTGGTTCCCATATCGATTGCGAGACTCTGGCAGTAACTTGCGCAGCAAAACGCTTGCGACGCTAGGCTCAGCGGCATCTGTTCACATAAAAGCCACATCGTTAATAATATCGTAAACATAATTGCGTAATCAAATAAAGTGTTTGCTCCACCATGCTGTTCCTATAATGGTGACCTTTACCGGTACAGTGCATTTCAAGAAGCTTTAACTTGCGGCCTTTTGCAAAATTTGAACAGCGCTGAACAGTTGCGTTGCCGCCGGCAATTACCGGCGGTCCTCGGCGGTACCCGGCGCGTACGCTCCCATTTAACTGCTAATAGCCTGCGGTGCTGTCGCCGGTGCTTTGCGACGTATATGGGAACCAGGCTTTATGTAGCAGCGTTGACTCAGCCCACTATTCTATCTATGCCCATTAAAGGAACATCTATTGATACATGTACATGTGTGGCCTAAGTAATGAACAATACACAAAGATTACATAAGTGCATGCAGGCAAGTTCGGGCATGCTACCCTATTATGCTATACAAGAGTCTAACTATAATGGATACAATATATGAGCGGTAAATAACGAGTACATAATACACCAGTCTTCCATAATATGACGCATTTCATGAAAAATGGTCACACACAAAAACAGTTTTATCAATCTATAAATATCACATGTATAACTACCCAACCCTGGTGTTTACAGAACTGGCATGTTCTGGACTTACATGAAGCCTAACATATTCTTTTTTACTTTCATACCTTCTATCAAACTCAGCAACCATTGCTTTGAAACCTCCTTTTTCAATAGCATATGTTGGAACACCATCTTTACAAATATAGTGAGTTGTTGCAGAAGTCAGCTTACGATGTTGAGCACTGTTTCTTCCGTAGGGTTCCATAGAAGATGATAAGATAGATCGCTGCTTTTTTACTTTTTCTCAAGCACCGCTAGAACTAGGTTTGGCTCCTTTGCGAACAATATAAGTTTGAAATGCAGCTATATCTGAGTAGTCGTCATCATCATCGATGAGAATAGGTGTAGCTATAACAAATTTGAACTTACTAACAGAAAGGGTCTAACAAAAACTGTATAAACAAAATGCGAGAAATTTTTACAATTTTATCCATTTATCTACACTCGCTATTGAATAAATTTTAAATATCAAAATAGTATACTGCAAACCTTGTGAAGTGGTAGCAACAGCTAATGATGCTGTCGTTGACTGGCTGCTAAGGCTTTCATCATCATCAATTGTTGACTGAAATGGATGCACGATTTTTTTTAGTTTTGAGGCTGCAGATTCCCTAGCTGTTTTGAAGTTTAATTGACGGTTTTTAACGGTATCGACTAGATTTTGCCTCTCAAACTACTGTTTAGAATGAGTCTTTTGCATATGCCTTCTCACGGCACTCGTAGAGCCACAAATATGCTTCAAAGTTGAATTGCACAAAAGGCATCTGTCTCCATGCCATCGGCAATAGTAATGCTGTCTTTCACGAAAAATTTCCAAACATCGGACATATCTTAAAGTTTACAATAATTCTACTTAATTTATTTATTATTCTTTACTATTTTCTATCGAACGGTACTCGTGCTCGCAGCCTTAACAGGTGGGTTGTTAAGCAATGCTCATTTGAGCAGGGCGCAATAGACCGGGTTTGTGTCCACTCTACTCGACGGATTCGTGTACCAAAACCCGAACACGCAAATCCAAAATACTCGAAATCTCTATTAACCTATACTCGAGAGAAAATAAACCCGCAAGTCTAACGAGTTTTTGTACCCGTGCCCAGCACTAGTTAGAATGTAATAGTATCAAATATCTCATACCTCTAGTGGCTATAGTAGCTATATTAGTTATAATAGCTATAGTAGCTATACTAGCTATGGTAACTATAGCAGTTTTAATAGCGATAGTTGCCGTAATAGTTTTAGTAGTTATAGGAGCTATGGTAGCTATTAAAATTTATATAGCTACTCTATTATTTTAGCTATAGTTTAGGTAGCTAATATACTAACTATACTAATAATTAGTATTTTAGGTGTTAGTTACCATTATCATAGCTATATAGTCACTATATAGCTAAATAGTAGCTATATATTTATTATATAGCTAAGGTTATTAGTATAACAGAATAAGTTGTTCTAATAATAACTAATACCGTGACTATGGTAGCTAGTATAGCTACCATGATACTATAAATAGCTATGGTGTTTATGGTAGCTATAGTAACTAAAGTATCTATAATATACATAGTAGCTACAGTAGTTATACCAGTTGTTGGGGCTATAGTAGGTATACTAGCTACAGTAGCTAGCATAGCTCTAGTATCTTTAGTAGCTATACTATTCTTTAGTCATAAATACTGCTACCAGTAACACAAAGGTGTTGTTTCTGTATCAGTTAACTGGTCATTCCAATAGGCTTTGATGTAAACCTTTACTGAGATGTTTTACCTGAAACACTTTATAAAAATAATTAACTGAAGATCCTAATTTGGCTATAAGTAGGTGTTACAATAACCATAAATCTGTTCTTTAATTTCCTTCAAATAATGCGACTGTAATCTGTTTCCCTTCAACCTTAATTTCTAGTTTAGTTCAAAAGTAAATAAATAACTAGAAATTCCCCTTTCATACAGCCCACGACCTGAAATGGAATAAGTGATAATGGAAAAAATAAAGGGTAGTGCCGGTTGTCGAAAAAGTAAATGTCAGCAGGAATTGACAGAGTATAGTGTAAATGAGAGTTTTTTGAGATAATATAAAATTTGAGGGAGCACGACCTCAAAAAGGAAACTCTAGTAATCTAGGAATTTGACAGAGGAACTTGTTGGCACGTATGACATAGTTGTATTTGAGCATTGTATGTAATGAAATGTTTCTCATTACATCCAGTACGCCGTGAGCTGTGATATGTTGTTGTCCAGTCTGCCTAGAAAGTTGTTACGCAGCTCTTGAAAATCAGGACAATCTAATGATTGAAAATGAGGAATGTGATGAAGGGGGCAGCATTGAGAGGAGCAATATGTGTTTTGTGCAATATTTTCATGGTCAATGATGTCCATAAAATCATGATCATCATCTGGAAACAAAGGGGCTGCAAATTTCATGTCATTTACATCACCTAGAACATCTACATGTACTAAAGAATTCTCTGTATCAGATGAGTTGCTGTTATTAATTTGAGTAGCGTGTTGTTGAACATTAGCATTTGATGTTGATGGTTGCTGTGAGGACCTTCTATTTTTACTCCTATTGAGTGGTAATAATTGAGAGACATGTGGACGGCCAATGCGTCGGCCACGACGTGGTGTTCTGGGAAGTTGTATGTCCATGGTAGTTGTCAAGTTGTTTTGAAATTAATTTGAAAAAGTCAATTATGCAAAACAAAAAATTGTAAAAAAATCACACCTAATCTACTACTATCTCAAACCTATGTTTTACAACAATAAAATGAATATTAATTAAAGCTGTTGGCCTAACCTACTGTACTGTTTGTAATTTAACAGCAGCAATAAGGAAATATGTTTATTATATCTCTGAAATGCAACATTAGAAGTAAAATGGCAAGTCGCTGTGTAATATACACAGTTTGAAAGTTGGTTGTGTTGAATGTAGAATGGTTTTGATAGCGATCTAGCAGAAAGCAAGTATGAGCGTTCACGCATCTGGAGGTTTTCTGCAAACTGGAGCAAAATAAAAACATGTTTTCGTCATAAAGGGGCGTTGTAGTTCAGCCCTAGCTTGTACATAATATGTAAAGAATTTTGGCTAATGTTTTAAATAATTTAATGAAATCTTCGGTAAATGGAAAAAACATAGGCTGATAAACTGTGTACCACAATTTCGTACCTGTAAATCGGTCTACGCCTCAAACGGTCTAAGTTTATTACAGAAACCTTCAAGTAAATAAATTCGAATGATTAATCTTATAATTAAATCTTATAATAATTTTATAAAATCTAATAATTATTCTTATAATTAAATATTTTCGCAAGATATTAAAAGCGGGAAAATATTAGAAACCTTAGCAATTAAACAATGCTATAGACTGGTGAAATGAGTACTTTTTCTTGTGAAATGCGCACTGCTAAATAGTTCTACTATCTGTCGCACGGCTTTATTGGCGTATTGTAGGCCAGTCTTAATTATGATTTAAACAAGCTTTTCAAGTGTTTTGTGGCGATTTTTGGCCAAATTAATCTGTCTATTTATGTATAATCCGATCAGATGGGTAGGGTTTAAGATATTGTCTACACTTTTCAAAGACTTGGTAGCATATTTAAATAGATTTATAAGTGTTTTGTATCGTTATTATACTTAAACGACTCCATTGAAAAATGGTTAAATTTGTTGATGAGATTTTGGTACAAGGGTTTTCGATGGCTGTTGATGAATGACTTTCGTGAGTTGTGTGCACATATGCATTTATCATATATCCCTCGAACAATCGTTCCGCTCGTGTTTGGTTGTGGGATAATTTAAGTTTCCAGTAATTTATTAAGTTAAGTATGACGATTCTTTACTTTCATAAAACATTGTTTGCCTTTACTCATGTGAATTTAATCTTTAAGGTAGTGAGGTACGACAACACATGCCGTTTGTTTCGTTGGTTCTGACCAAAATCACAAAATGAACAAAAAACACAGTTATTTGGCAAAAATTTACAGAGTTGTAAGAGCTGTGCATGTACAGCAAAATCGTCGACAACATGCTTTTAATTGGCTAATAAAATTATTAGCGAGCGCGATTTTAGCAGCTTTTGCAATTGATGTAGTCCAAAACATGTATTACGACACAATAAAAGTGCCAGCACAATTAAACATATTAAATAGGATGCAATTGCCTAAATTGCGCTATTATTGATTATTTATCGTTTGGACACCATGGTTACAAATCATTTCTTTTTTAATGATAACAATTTCTTTTTTTAGCAGCAAAAGTTCCGTTGTAGAATGAGTTGCCATCTTTAGCGCAATCAAGTCAGTTGCAACGTACTTACTATGGCAAATCGCGTTAGTATTTTTCTTGTCTGTCGCGTTATGTGCCTCGAACTATATAAATTGAGAAAGCTGCTAAAACCATGATCGCTAATAATTTGTTCGGCCAATTAAAAGCGTTTCGTCGACGACTCCGATGTGCATGCCCAGCTCTGACAATTCTGTAAATTTCGGCCAAATAATTTTGTGTTTTTCATTCATTTCGTGATTTTGGTCAGAATCAACGAAAAAATTAGCATGTGTTGCTATACCTTTAGTAACATTGTCCTTGAAGCTTATGCGTTTATCTGGTAGTTTTGGTTCGCTGATTATTTTGTAAATAAATTGAATTACTATTGGTTATTTAAAAGAAGCTTTAAAATCAACAGAGTATCATTCTTCATCGATGGCTGAACAATCAATATTACTCAAATAAATAAAAAGACATTTTTCTGGTAGTGATATGCTCTTAATAAAAGTATCAGGCTATGGTGACACATACTGGTTACAGCATCGTTTATTTAAATTCTAAAACAATTACTCTTAAGTCAGCGAGTTTATATTAATTCAAATCTGTGACGTTACTGCTTATCAATAGGAATAAGACCTAAACTGTGGTCAGTTCGTTAATACATAAAAAGTGCAGCGAGGTATGGTAAGGAGAAAATAACCTTGTCTAAAATCTACACAATCCAAACATCGCTTTCCGTTTAGCGAGCACATTTATTTTACCATAACATAAGCATTAATGTGCTTTCATTATCATTATTATAGCAAATTTTTATTGAGGCTTGCTTTATGTATGATAAATCATCAATAATTTTTTCACTTCACAAAATATTAATAACAATTGATAACAATATTTATTATGCCTAACCAATGAGTATAATTAACTAATAGCAGATGCTAACACTTAGTAGTGGTAACTTGACCATGAATTGTAAATTTTATAAATATATCATAATACATTTGAATTATTTAGTTTTTTATCTCTTAAGTTTTGTATTAATGTTCTTCTCTTAAATGTGTTGCAGATTGGCTACCTAAGACTCTTGGTTGTGCTCTAACAAGTGATTCATTTTCTGAAGTCAGTGTCCCCTCAACATATAGAAGCAAACCCGACTGTGCCAACTTTTGCTTTTCTCAAAGCTACACCTTTGCTGGCCTGCTACAAAATACTTGTCACTGCAGCAATCAGGTATGTCATAACTAAAAATGTGTAAGTTTATTGAGTTACCCTGAGCTGGTCCTTTTTGACTATCAAAGATACTTTTATGTTACTAAACGTAAAATGATATATTGTTTTATGTTACGAAACGTAAAATGATATATTGTTTTATGTTACTAAACGTAAAATGATATATTGTTTTAAGTTACTAAACGTAAAATGATATATTGTTTTATGTTACTAAACGTAAGATGATATATTTTTTTATGTTACTAAACGTAAAATGATATATTGTTTATGTCACTAAACGTAAAATGATATATTGTTTATGTTACTAAACATAAAATGATATATTGTTTATGTTACTAAACGTAAAACAATATATTGTTTATGTTACTAAACGTAAAATGATATATTGTTTAGGTTACTAAACGAAAAATGATATATTGTTTATGTTACTAAACGTAAAATGATATATTGTTTTAAGTTACTAAACGTAAAATGATATATTGTTTTATGTTACTAAACGTAAGATGATATATTTTTTTATGTTACTAAACGTAAAATGATATATTGTTTATGTCACTAAACGTAAAATGATATATTGTTTATGTTACTAAACGTAAAATGATATATTGTTTATGTTACTAAACGTAAAATAATATATTGTTTATGTTACTAAACGTAAAGTGATATATTGTTTCAAGCTAAGCTTTTAAAGTGTAACTATCATTTGTTGTTTTTGAACATAAAGAATCCATTATCTAAAGACCAAATTGCATAAGTTTTCAATTTTATTACAATACAAAATGAATTTTAAGGAGGTTTTGTCTTATTTACAGCTATATGTTATCTAATATTCACGACAATTACAGGTTTCCAACTCATTCCAGCTAGCATGATTTAAACAAATTGTATACAAACTTTAAAAATAATTTGTTTTTTTGAATTTTATAACTAGTTCCTTAACAATGCTTCCCTGATATCCGCTCTCTAAACAAAAAAGGCATTTTAAATGTTATATGTTAAACTATTTATTGCATTTGGTTGGTTAACATTGCCTTTTAAGGATTTTTAGGCCTAATTTAAAACATATTTTTGTTTAAAATGAAAGTATTGCCAAAAAATAATCAAAAATTTGGAGATCACCACATAATTGGCAGAAGGAATAGAAAGAAAATATTTTAGCAAATGTTCGAAATGGTGTCGCGGAACTTTCTGTAAATTTTTCAGTCAGTAAAAAACCCCTAGTGAAAGTTCTTACTTCCAATTTCATGCTCATTTTTAATATTTGTTGGCTTGTTATTAGTTGTTTGTATATAATATTTTTTGAGGTTAACATGACAATAAAGAATTCTGTGGACCACTCAGTTTTGTGTGGTCCGCAGTTATGAAGAATTGACCACTCTATAGTTATGTAGAAGCATATCTATATTACCTTTCTAGTATAGCCTATAGTGTTTTATTTTTAGCTTTCATAACAAATAATAAACTTAAAAAATAACTCAAAGTAAAAATGTGATTTCTAAATCAAACAATTTTTAAGCATGTATTTATTATTAAACTTGAATACAGTCGTGTCAAGACATTTCAAATAGAACTTTTGAATGCAGTTGTTAATAAATCATTTTGTATATCCAAGAGTGAGTTATTGTGAGTATTGAGTGAGTGTGAGATTATTATATAGTGAGCATTTATTGAATAAATGTTTATTTCCTTTTTATTTGTAAGTTTTCAGCAAAAAACAGGTTGTCTAGTGTACATACACTCGGCTATTTTGACTTGAAATTCATAGGGTAATGAGCTTATGTTTAAATCCTTTGAAACAACAGCTTATTTGTTGGCAAAAGATTATTTTAGTGTTGTTATTTTGCAAAAAAAATTTATTTTAGTTTTTTTTCAATATTCACCAATATTTTATGGTTAAGCTAACTGCGTTACTACCAGCTAAAGATAAACTCTGTGCGCTATATTGATATAGTAAAAGCTAAGCAAGGGTGCATATCAATCCAACCATGTATGTACTTCTTCGTCTCAATTTTAGTTCAGCGCTGCTTCAGGACATCACTGCACTTTCTAGTCAATAATTTACTTTCAAATAATCTACACAAGTTCAGCCATACTTACAAGTAGGCTGGCAGTCATGTGAGCTGTAAGAGATCATCAGGTCTAATAACCATCTACACAATCATTAAGTGAGGAAAGGTAGTTGAGTGATATTGTGCTTTGCTGGAAAACTAAATATTTCCTATTTTCAAAATTTGGGTGTTTTTTTTTTAGCCCTCTTAGCGTGGCTTTGAACAGATGGACAGATCATCACGGCTCTTATTATAGTAAAGACTAGCTGAATGGTCGGCATTCCATGAGCAATAAAAAGGTTTTTGCAAAGAAAATTTATTTTTAGTCAACATAATTATACAGCATTTACCATTTTAACTTTTAAATGAAGATATTTAGTTAATTTCTGTGTACTGTGTTTAGTATGTGTAATTCATTGTGTACCGATTGCTGTGCCTATGACAGCTTTAAATTGATTGCCAGTCTTGTTGGCCAAATGATTTTAACCGTTGGCCAAAGTTTCCTCACATTTGGGTACGCATTTGTTGTATGGTTTTGCACACTTTAGTAAAACCATGAAAGATTGGCATGTATAGTAAGTATGTGCCCAATTTAATCCCTGGCATAGCCAGTTGAACAGTGTAGTGTATTGGATAAATGGCTATTCACAGAGCTGGAGGTTGTGAGTTCACATCCAGTTGGCAGCAGATTTCTCATCCTTTAAACTGAATGCTAAAACTGGACAGACAAATGGACAAACATTGATATTTCTATAAATGGACTTGAAAATTTTTAAGCGGGACTGTTGTTTAAGCCTGGTTCCCATATACGTCGCAAAGCACCGGCGGTAATATCACGCAGCAAAACACTTGCGGTGCTCGGCGCAGTTTAATGTTCACATAAAAGCCACATCGTTAATAATATCATAAACAGAATTGCGTAATCAAATAAACTGTTCGCTCGCCATGCCGTTCCTATAATGGTGACCTTTACCCGTACAATGCATTTCGGGAAGGTTTTGCCTGCGGTCGTTTGCGAAATTTGAACAGCACTAAACTATTGCGATGCCGCCGGCAACTACCGGCGATCCTCGGCGATCCTCGGCGATCCTCGGCGATCCTCGGCGATCCTCGGCGATCCTCGGCGATCCTCGGCGATCCTCGGCGCATACGTTCCCATTTCATCGCTAATAGCCTTCGGTGTGTCGCCGGGGCTTTGCGACGTATATGGGAACCGGGCTTTAGCTTGCATAACTATACGCACATACCATAAGTCCTTATGTTCAAGCCGCGCAGCTTTTGCTCAAAAACAGATGACTCACGAAGGAAAAAATAACCGTCTGTGGTATGTAGCTGCCCTTATCAACAAGTCACATATGCCCACAGACCGCGGCTAACGACTGAGGTTTTGTCATCCTTGACCCCTTCCGGAGCAAGAGTGTTGAGACGGGTTCCGCTATACCCCCGTCCTCTTGAATATGTAAAACTGTTTGCACTCAGTTTGGTCCATAGTTTCTGCTTTGATGTCAGCAGGTATTAACACGCGCCCAACCACTTGTCTCTCACTCGTGTGTCACGAATTCATCTCGACTTGGAGCGATAAATTCTTCTTTAGTCTCAAGTATCCCATAAACATGATCTTGAAAATAAACGAGTAGGTCGCCAAAACCCCCGTACATATAAACACATCGTGTATCATGAATGCGATTCTATGGTTATACCGCGGGAGCTGAGCAGAGATCGCATTTATCGAGAAGCCGCCCTGAGCCCCACGTAGGTTTTAAAAGAATGGCTTTAAGCCGTGGTCTATGGCCTTGAACCAAAAGCCGCCCCTAACGACAAGCCGCTCGGCTTGAGAATGAGGACTTACGATGATTTTAATTCTCAAGATCTGTGTCCGTTCATTCCGTGTATAGGGTACATAACTCCAGTTTATCAATCAGCTGTTATGAGTTTATTTTGTTTTCATTCTTATGCTTCATTTTATTCTGAGTTCATCTTTAACTCTACTTGCAGAAGCCTTTGAAGTTGGCAACTTGCAGTGGGCCAGACACTTTCAGTTGGTTTCTGACTGGACTGCGTGAATATCTATCATAAGTAGGTACATTTTCTTTATTAGGCTATGAAATACTCTCATTTATACTCATTTATACTCATTTATACTCATTTATACTCATTTATACTCATTTATACTCATTTATACTCATTTATACTCCTTTATACTCATTTATACTCATTTATACTCATTTATACTCATTTATACTCCTTTATACTCATTTATACTCATTTATACTCATTTATACTCATTTATACTCATTTATACTCTCATTTATACTCATTTATACTCATTTATACTCATTTATACTCATTTATACTCATTTATACTCATTTATACTCATTTATACTCATTCATACTCATTTATGCTCATTTATACTCATTTATACTCATTTATACTCATTTATACTCATTTATACTCATTTTTACTCATTTATACTCATTCATACTCATTTATACTCATTCATACTCATTTATACTCATTTATACTCATTCATACTCATTCATACTCATTCATACTCATTCATACTCATTCATACTCATTCATACTCATTTATACTCATTTATACTCATTTTTACTCATTTATACTCATTTATACTCATTCATACTCATTTATACTCATTTATACTCATTTATACTCATTTTTACTCATTTATACTCATTTATACTCATTCATACTCATTTATACTCATTCATACTCATTTATACTCATTCATACTCATTCATACTCATTCATACTCATTCATACTCATTCATACTCATTCATACTCATTCATACTCATTCATACTCATTCATACTCATTCATACTCATTCATACTCATTCATACTCATTCATACTCATTCATACTCATTTATACACATTTATACTCATTTATACTCATTCATACTCATTCATACTCATTCATACTCATTCATACTCATCCATACTCATTCATACTCATTCATACTCATTCATACTCATTCATACTCATTTATACACATTTATACTCATTTATACTCATTTATACTCATTTATACTCATTTTTACTCATTTATACTCATTTATACTCATTCATACTCATTTATACTCATTTATACTCATTTATACTCATTCATACTCATTCATACTCATTCATACTCATTCATACTCATTCATACTCATTCATACTCATTCATACTCATTCATACTCATTCATACTCATTCATACTCATTCATACTCATTCATACTCATTCATACTCATTCATACTCATTCATACTCATTCATACTCATTCATACTCATTCATACTCATTCATACTCATTTATACTCATTCATACTCATTCATACTCATTTATACTCATTTATACTCATGTATACTCATTTATACTCATTTATACTCATTTATACTCATTTATACTCATTTATACTCATGTATACTCATTTATACTCATTTATACTCATTTATACTCATTTATACTCATTTATACTCATTTATACTCATTTATACTCATGTATACTCATTTATACTCATTCATACTCATTCATACTCATTCATACTCATTCATACTCATTCATACTCATTCATACTCATTCATACTCATTCATACTCATTCATACTCATTCATACTCATTCATACTCATTCATACTCATTCATACTCATTCATACTCATTCATACTCATTCATACTCATTCATACTCATTTATACACATTTATACTCATTTATACTCATTCATACTCATTCATACTCATTCATACTCATTTATACTCATTCATACTCATTCATACTCATTCATACTCATTCATACTCATTCATACTCATTTATACACATTTATACTCATTTATACTCATTTATACTCATTTATAATCATTTATACTCATTCATACTCATTCATACTCATTCATACTCATTCATACTCATTCATACTCATTCATACTCATTCATACTCATTCATACTCATTCATACTCATTCATACTCATTCATACTCATTCATACTCATTCATACTCATTCATACTCATTCATACTCATTCATACTCATTCATACTCATTCATACTCATTCATACTCATTCATACTCATTCATACTCATTCATACTCATTCATACTCATTCATACTCATTCATACTCATTCATACTCATTCATACTCATTCATACTCATTCATACTCATTCATACTCATTCATACTCATTCATACTCATTCATACTCATTCATACTCATTCATACTCATTCATACTCATTCATACTCATTCATACTCATTCATACTCATTCATACTCATTCATACTCATTCATACTCATTCATACTCATTCATACTCATTCATACTCATTCATACTCATTCATACTCATTCATACTCATTCATACTCATTCATACTCATTCATACTCATTCATACTCATTCATACTCATTCATACTCATTTATACTCATGTATACTCATTTATACTCATTTATACTCATTTATACTCATTTATACTCATGTATACTCATTTATACTCATTTATACTCATTTATACTCATTTATACTCATTTATACTCATTTATACTCATTTATACTCATGTATACTCATTTATACTCATTCATACTCATTCATACTCATTCATACTCATTCATACTCATTCATACTCATTCATACTCATTTATACTCATTCATACTCATTCATACTCATTTATACTCATTTATACTCATGTATACTCATTTATACTCATTTATACTCATTTATACTCATTTATACTCATTTATACTCATTTATACTCATTCATACCCATTTATACCCATTTATACTCATTTATACTCATTTATACTCTCAAAGAAAAAATTGCCCAAAACTTTAGTAGACGTTATTAAAAAGTATCAGTATTTTTTTTGTTTGCAATCTCTTTTGATGCTTGAGGTGATCTGACTGTCAGGATGTTTTAAGATTAAAATCAACAAAATTTGATAGCTGTCAAAATGCTTATCCTTAAGTTCACCTTTAGGAAACTGATGACAGAGTTTTGCTTTTTTTAAATCACATCAACTATTGTACAGAGTGTTTAACTGATGATGCTGTATAAGGACCAGAAGCGCCATGCTATAAATTTTTTATCTAACACGTAATGCATCGATTAATAGTTCTGTCGTGGAAGAAATGTAATCCAAAGCCATAACAGCTTTTCATTCATGAATTCTTTTTGTCACAACAGCATTTAATATATACTTTGATGAATAACTTTTACAAGAAATACCGCTGAGTTTTCTTGAATAGCTTTGCAAGTACCACCAATGTATAAACATTTATAATGTAATGGGCTGATTTAGTTCAATCAACTTCTAACATGTTCAAAAAAATATTTTTAGCCAACTAAATGTGATAAGAGATTGTGTTTGTAGAATTAGCAACTAAATTATCTAATTTTTTGGTAAAATACTGCACTTACCTGTTTGTATGTATGCACACATTCTGTCGAAATGTCTTGGATGATAGTTTTGTAGTATCTTTTTTTATATTATATTAAGTTTTAATAGCTGACTCATTGCTGATCCCATACCATGTTGCAGCCAGATTGCAGATTAACATTGCTCTCTGATGGCAAGTTAACCCAATTGCAAAGGTTTAGGTCAACATTGCTGTTTTGGTTTAGGTTAAGATTTTAGGTTTGCTGTCTAATTATAGGTTAGCATTGCTGTCTAATACTATGTTAATACTTTTCTGTAATTGTATGCTAACATTGCTCTGTGATTGTATGTTAACATTGCTCTGTGATTGTATGTTAACATAGCTCTGTAATTGTATGTTAGCATTGCTCTGTGATTGTGTGTTAACATTTTTCTGTGATTTTATATTAAAACTATTGTCTCGATTTAGGTTAACATTGATGTCAGGTTGTACATTAATACTGCTTATGTTAATACTGCTGTCTGATTATAGGTTAACACTGCTATCTGGTTGCAGGTTAACACTGTTGTCTGCTGTAAACTAGATGAAGATGAAATCTGCTGCTGGTTATATAGTGCTATCCACCATTTACCGCTTGTAGATTTCCATTAACCAAAACTAGATTTTATTTCTCTTTTCTGTTTCTTAAGACAATACATCTCATACAGCTTTTATCTGTAAAAACTTTCTGTATACCTTCTATACTCACCCTACTCTCTTTACAATTTGCATATGTTTTCTAATATAGACAACATCCTGTAACGCACTTTCTTTTCAATTACTTTGCTCTAAAGATTAGTTATGCATGATCATTGTTCTTGCTGTGATTACTCTCTTTCTATAAAATAAATTTGTACAACGCAGAAGAATTGTCCAAATATTTCTCTGGCTCATGTTCAGGGCTCTGCAAAACTTTCAACATAGCTACTTCTGTAGCTTGAGGTCATGTGAGCTCAACCTAATTATGTTGTAGGTTGAATAGGGAGCCTTTACTTGTTTATGCTTAATCAAAGATGAACTCACACAACATTTTAGTAGGTTTTATCAAAAAGTATCTGATTCTTTCTATCATTTGCAATTGTTTTTGGTGTTTCAAGTGATCTGACAACCAGGATGTTTCAAGATTAAAATCGACAAAACATCATTGCCGGTGAAATACTCAAATCGAGCGAAAGTGCTATTATGATGTCTATATTTGCAAGGAGATCGACAAAATAGAGATGCATGGCACTGCAACTTGAATGCAAAACCGATATCAACTATTATATAGTAATTAGTGATGTCATTTCACTTGGATGTTTCTCCTGAGCGTTTCAATCGTGATCAAGTTTTGTTGATTTTAATCTTAAAACATTCTGGCAGTCAAATAACCTCAAACATAAAAACAATCACAAATTCTAGATCAATGCCAAAACTTTATACACACCGAATAATACTCAACTTAATTATCATCCTTCACTGTCGAACAAATTTGGAATGCGTTTACAAGTGTGTCTCGAAACAAACTTTCTTTACATAAAGATATCAATGGCGAGTTTGACGACTTTAATTCGGTTTACCATGGCCTAATCTCAAATATGGTTTCCAAATGGACACAATATGTGAAAAGTGAAATACTACCTCTATGGATAAGGAAGCGCAATCACAGATTAAACAAAAAAATCGCTGAAAGCGTGATGGAAACTGGGTATCTTATAAGTAGAAAAGAAATCTTGTCACAAATTAAATACCTTGCGAAAGCATTGATACATGAATGATAGCATCCAACAGTCTAAACCAGGTGACACATGAAAAAAAAGGAATATTCTTTGTGCGAAACTAGAGAAAACTCATAAGAACATTTATGAGCCATCAGCAGAAAATTTGAACTTCTCCTTTACATCGGTTTCATCAACATTTTGCTCAGCACCTTATGACATAATTATTATAGCCTTACAACTAACACAGATTTCACGCTAGACATTTTTTCTATGTTCACACTTGAGATATTCGAATGTTAAAACTAAACCTGATTGAAATCACAGGCTCCGGTCAAATTACTTGCTTCTTTCCTAGCAGACTGAACAATCAGTAAGAGTTAGGAATGTTCAATCCAGTAGTTTGCCAATCTCAGTTGGAGTGTCACAGGATCCATTCTTGCTCAGACACTCTTTTTAATATACATGACTCACTAGCAGTGCCCTTACTGAGTACCCCATATGCATACGCTGATGATACTGTTTTCATCCAAAATAACAACGACATCGTTTTGCTGAAGCGAGAGTGCGACTTGTATTTTAAGAAAAGTCTTCAGTGGTGTATTACCAACCGTATGAAGGTCACACTTTTGAAGGTCACACTTGTTATTAATCAGTCATCTCAAAATGGATACCGTATTCTTCAATATACATGTGGGGGGGTAACATTCTGCCACAGAGAAGGTCAAGAAACTTCTCCACCTCATCATAAACGATGATATTACATGGTCCAAATATATTGATCATGTTTGCAGCAAGCAAACATGATCAATATATTTGGATCAAACATATTTATTTTGAGGCTATGCAGATAATTCATAAACAAAAAACAGCAATGTTGCTTTATAATCATTTTGTGCATCTGATTAATGGCATTGATATATATTTCCCTGTTTCCTCATATCGACAGTGAAAAAGGATATTCCTCTTACAGAAATCTATGCTAAGACTCTGTACTACCGATCATGTATTTCAGCTTGCCACATTTTTTTCCATGACATCACAAAATCTTTGAGCATATTGCCTTGCCCTCAACTTACTGGTTTTTACATTTGTGTTACAAATTATAAAATTCTATGTAAACTATGCCCAAGCATATCTATATTTATCCTCCCACACATATGAAAAGTTACTCAGTGAGTAACTTCAACTTACTCAGTAAGAAACCTTAACTTATTCAGCAAGTAACCGTAACTTACTCTGTAAGTAACCGTGACTTACTCTGTAAGTAACCGTGACTTACTTGGTGGGTAACCTTAACTTACTCAGTGAGTAACCGTGACTTACTCTGTAAGTAACCATGATTTACTTGGTGGGTAACCTCAGCTTACTCAGTGAGTAACTGTGACTTACTCGGTATGTAACCTTAACTTATTCACTGAGTAACTGTAACTTACTCACTGAGTAACTGTAACTTACTGAGTAACCATAGCTGTAAGGTTATTTAATTTATAAATGTTTCAATTATTTATTCATATCGTGGTTGTTAAAGAGATAATAATAGTCTAAGAATTTGACTAATAGCCTTCAATTCCGACTAACAGCCTGTCGGCAACAATGGTTTTGACCAATATTGTTTTGATTAAACCTCAATTTTTTGCCAAAGTGATGCCAACTTTTTAACTCAAACAAAATGCTTCGAATAAGTTCGAAGTTGCCCGCTGCTGATGAATTCATACCCCATTGTTGCAACGATTCGGAGTTGCGCTATATAGCTCTTTCCAAAATTCCACGATGCATCCTTCAAAATAAACTTGGTAAAGTAGAAGCATTTTCAAGTCGCAGTCACTTTTCAATTCAGGCTAGTCAACTAGTTGTACTAAAAAAGAAATTATTTTGTCATCCACTATTAACAGCCCATCATTAACATGTAAATGTTGAACCAAAGTCAAAAATTCAAGCAGATACAGGAGTGAGTAGCAGCAGAATTTTTTATAGTAGATCTTTGTGGTTTAGTGCTGGCCCCCCTCCTGGTGAGAGCTTAGCCAAGTATTATCAATTTGAATCTGTCAGCAATGAGCTTTTCTATGATTTATATAATAGGATTCTCACAGCGAATGCCTTTGCAAAAATTTAGTGACAAATGACATCAAATGAGTTCAGATTTTACTATTTCTTCTTCTTTAGAGAGAAAACAACTCCAAACCTATTCAAAGCATGGAAACACAGGGTTTTAACCTCAACAAGTGAGTAGGAGACCAGCAAGAAGAGAATGGGCTATTTTACTCATTTCTTTCTCAAACCAGGTAAACTCATCACAATTGCATAGTGTTACAACATAGCGTTGCAGCTCAACACAACTTGATGTTTAGCAAAACCTTTATGCAAATTTCAAATGAATTTTAAAATAAATGCATAAACACACATCTCAATCAGAAAACAATAAAATTGATATATTCTGGGACCTTGCAGTTTTGTAGGACTTTGGCTTGACTCTTAAATAAAAGGGAAATCAATTTGACTTGAACAAAGCTAGGATTTAGCTTTTACATGAAATACTTGATAGAAAATAGCAACACTAAGAATCCGAACAATTCAACATACAAAAAGTATAGCAATTGTTTGAAGTGGAACAGCTAGAGTGGTCTTCTCAAGTGATTGACAAAGTATGAGTAGATAACTCTGAAATGGACAAACAATTAAGAGTAGTTTTGTAGACGCGCCTGCAACATAAATAATCCTCTTTGAGATTTTTCTAAACTCACCCCATTGGCCTTCAAAATGAAAAACAAAACATAACTTTTTAATTTAATGACTGTACAGTAACCATGGTAACCAGTAAACATACAGAGTTAACCATTTGTATTGTCAACTTTTCCCTTATTTCTTACAGGTTTAATGTTACTGCTGTACTGAACTACATATGTTCCTATTTATTTCAAGATATGCTTTTCTGCTCGTAATATTAATTTCTGTGGGATCTTAGATGTGATTGTTCTTTTTCTCAAATATATATATAATATATATAAAAATGTAGTAAAGGGTAACAAGAAATTGAGGGAACTAAACACAAACAGATGGTGAAAGAAAGTGAAAAACGGAGCTGCATAAAAGTCAGTGATAAAGCCTAAACCATAAGATCGTTAAGTTTGAAACAAACAAATGCAAAATAGAAATAAGTATATGCACAAAGCCCGTGTTTTATGGTTTCATTTAAATTTGCAGTAAAGATAACTGGCCAACATTAAACACAGCTGCTAGTGAATAGTCATCATCCAGCTTTGTCACGAGGCCACTGGCTTTAGCCTATTTACACTATATTGGTAAATTAAAGTCAATTCTTCACAAAAATATTATATCTTACTACTAGAAGGTAACTCTAGCTTGACAGCTATCCCCTCTATACAGCTGCTTACCTGAATTCATTACATCAGTAAAACTTTAAACGCTCATCAAGATCTAAAGAGCTGTTGTTAAAATGAGTGAGATTTACTTAAAAAATTTAATTTATAAGTAGAAGCTTTGTGTCTCTAAGACCTTATTATATTTTATTAAGTAGTTTTATCCCTTTCGGGTAAGCTGCAGTTTTTTTATTCATAACCACTATTTTTTTAGGTTAGTAGAGCCATATTAGAATAGAACCTGACCTACTCAACAATTCACAGACTTACAGTATAAAAATATTTCTAGCATCTCATTGATTGGCAAGAGACCAGCTGTTTGAACACTGTAAATCAGCTCAGCTAACAAAAGTGTTGGAGTTGTCTAAAACTATTTTCAAGTGCTCAAAACTTCTGCAGCAAATAAGTCATGAACAAATGTTTCAAATCTTATATTGTGTTATAATATAATATATATTGTGTTATATCTTATATATGTTCTGTGATTAACATCAATGAATTTTTTTTAACTTCAAGTTTCAAACAATTACAATTTTAAGAGGTGGTAGATTTTGTTTAGTAGGGTCACACGGACTAGTGGAATCAGCTATTTATCTCACGATCAAACGAGCGGAGCGAAGTGTGGGGGTTTTTATGATAAATGCATGTGCACACAACTTACGAAAATTATTCATCAACAACGAGACGAACCCTCGTCAAGAAATTTCATCAACAAATTTAAGCATCGTTATGTAAAGTCGTTAAAGTATAATAACGATACAAAACACATTTAAACCTATTTAAATATGTTACCAAGTTTTTGTAAACCGTCGGTATTATTTTAAAACTTACCCATCTGATCGGATTATAGACAAATAGACAGATTAATTTCAACGAAAATCGCCACAAAACACTTGAAAAGCTTGGTTTAATAAAAGTTAAGACCGGAAATTGAAACGCCGAGGGACAGATAATAGAACGATCAAGTCTTGCGCATTTCACGAAAAAATAACGTGCACTTTTCACCAGTCTATAACATTGTCGAATTGCAGAAAGGTTTTGGCAATTAACATAGGAGTACAGAAATCGTTTCATTTTTGCCGATTTCAATTTTTTCATTTTCATTTGCCGACACATTTGAATACTTTCCCATTCTATCTGATGTCCAACGCAGTATAAGTAAAGCAAATGACGATGATATTTTTTAACGTTTCTTATGAGATTATTACAATAATTAATTATAAGTTTGGATGACTACAGAACAATGACTACGTAGTACAGACTTTCTAAAAATCTAACGCAGTGTAAGTAAAGGCATGACGATGATATTTTTTCTAACGGTTCTAATGAGATTATTGCAATAATTAATTATAAGTTTGGATGACTACAGGACAATGACTACGTAGTACAGATTTTTTTAAAATTTATATAAATATCACAACTTCGTGATATTGTTAGCTATGCCGTTTTGAAATGTAAACAAAATTGTGCATTGGTTTTTTATTATTACTATATAAATAATATTGGTTATTCTAATAATATCAGTGCATTTTATTTCTAATATTATCCAATATTGCATTTCTTTTTTTGCAGGAGGAGAGATATAAACATATAATCTTTTCCTTTCATTATTGCTATTTGTTGTATATAATAACACCCAGTACATTACAGCTACCATTGCAGTTATCCTATTTGACTGCTAATATTGCATTTCTCAACCATCAGTACCCCTTCTTTTTCCCAATATCACTTTGGTCGTGGGCTGTATGACAGTGGAATTTCTAGTTATATCTATGTTAGGTATTCCACTGCGAAGCCATCATAGATTCATCAAATGCTGTATGAGATATCAATCATTCAACTATTGTGTCTAGCCTTATCAAAAATGATTTAGGTTATAGATGATATTAGGTTATTTAGACTATTCTATTCATATTATTGTTATATGCATCTTCACGATATTTGGGTAAATCAGGAGAAAAACATATGAGTACCTTACAAACGTCTCCATCACAGGAGAAGATGAGCACACCAATTCACAAGAGATCTAATTCAGAGTCATTGTAGCTAGTCAGGGGTGATTATGAGCAACATCTAAACAGTTTATTAAGTCTGCTGGTTAAGAATAGTGTAAAAGCTGATGCGAAGCTTTTTCCTGTTTCATCATTTTTGAAAAAGAGTTGTTTGTCTATCTATTTGGGTTGAACAAATATTATAACACAAACATAGGTTTTGGCAATCATTTTCACTTTTGACCAATGCTATATGAGTGATAGCATTCCTGTCATGTACATGTAGACCTGCTTGTCAAAAGAGAGATAATTATTAGAACAACTAGCTACACTTTCTGAGACTGTCTAGGGTTATCAGTACCTGTCACGTGGAGGAGCAACTCCTACCTTTACATACCCCTAAATGGTTTGTTGTGCCTTTTGGTCATTTAGGTAAAAGTGTGGATACTTTGGCTCTTTTGAAGGGTCTGCAATTGCATTACTGACATGGCACCTTCATCGCTTATCTGCTGGCAGAAAATAGTTATGCTTCCACGACTGCCAATAAAACTTGGAGCAGGTCAAGACTAAATGACTTCGCTATTACGCCTTCACTGATATGGAAAGTGAACATGATACTAAGCTCACTAATTCTAAATAAAGCCAAATCAGAAATTGCAGTAAGGAGCATAAATAAGAGCATAAGTGAGAGCATCCATAATCTCTAATTAGTATGAGTGACAGTTGACATTTCCTATCAATTCTCTTCATATCACTCATTATATGACCTTACACCACCTGTTATATCACCTCAGATAACCCGATGTACACCACTACCTAATATCATATGTTATATTTCTGACATCACATTGTATTACATGGCACCACCTATTACATTACCTGTTATATCAGATGTTATACCATTCACTACATCGTCTGACAGCATCTGTTATATTGACTGAAATTACCTAATATATCGCTTGACATCACCTGTTACATCACTTGAGTTGCCTTAATCGATAACAAAAAAGAACTAAATCTATGTATATATTTTTTAAAGTATGTCAGTAGATCTGTCATTCCGGCTATAGTTATAGTGCACGCTGATTATTTTACCAATGCGGCCATGCGTTACGATGCCTTTGTTAAGAAATATTTTTTATAAGGTTCAATTACTATATCTGGGGTCAAGGCCAAGTCTTCTCATGTGGACAATTATATTGTCTCCGTATTGTCGTTTTCAAAGTTTTGATGGATAGCTTCTGGTGGAACAGAAACCTTTCATATACATACGCACATCTATGCAAAAATTGCTATTATTAATTTAACACATTCAGGATTTTTATGTTGTTTTCTCAGTTCATATTAATTGTATCATTACCGAATCATCTTTTATTGTAACTGTAGCAAAACCGACTTAATTTAGCTATTACTTACTAATTATTTCACATTTAAATCTAAACCTTTTTATAGTCATTTTACTTTTTTTAATTTATATGACCCGCACAAAACATTTTCCTTGTGATATGAAGTTTAAAAACCTTTCCAGTTGTTTTTATTTTATTTTCCAATTTATTTCACTTACACAAAACACTTTTCTCATGATATGTAGTTTGAAAGTTAAAATGGCAAATGTTGTTATATGTTAAATACAAATCAATTTTCTGACCAAAGACTTTTTTATTACCCCGGCAACGCCGGATTTCACAGATAGTATAATCATATAGTTAAACACAGTGAACATGTGCAAACTATCATGCTGGACTGTGGTGGAGACTAATAGCCCAAATAAAGGCTTCATGGCTTATTGCGTTGTTTTAAACAGAATTTTCATTAGTACAAAGAACATCTCAAGAAAAATGCTGTCACATCTACTGCCAAAGTCACTTAAAAAGGTAGGCTATACACCTCAATGATAAGTCGGAATAAACACAAATAGCTGGATAAATCAGAGCTGATTATCTACTCAATGTGATAGCACATTAGTCTATGTTATCCTAAGGGAAATTTTCTTGGAAGCCTCGTGTTACATAGAAATGTCACTTCAGTAAAATAAGAAAAAGTTCAAATTTACAGTCTTTTTGTTATAAGTTGAAAAACTGACACCAACAAGGGTGGCATTTGGTTTTATATAAAAATACTAAACTAGTTTGACATGAGCCACACACAAGATAAAAAAGAAACAAAATAACAAAAGCAACAGGGCAACATGTAGATTTGTGTTTGTGTAAACAGTCTCCATCATTAACGCTGACATTTTATGCTAACAAAGGTCTTCTTGACATCAAATTATATATCTAAATGGTACATCAATATCAGACTTTCAACTTTAAAATGTTATTGTTTTACATTCCAATGTTACTCGTATATATTTGAAATTAATGTATGTTGAAATGACTGTTATCTAGAATTGACATGAGAACGGAAATATGATGGTATGTTAATGTAATGGTTTGGTAAGGATGGTTTGATTATCAATTGTCAATGAGATATTCTTATCTTATATAAATACTAGTTTCTAAAATAGGGATGATAAGACGCATTTCATCAATCACTTATTAAAATGGTTTAGGCTCTGCTATTTGTCAATGATTATTGATAAACTCTAACTTAGCCACCAAGTCAAGTAGTATATCTGATAACATGTAACGTAGCGTAAAACCTGTATTTGAATGCCACCTCTATAGTGCCACTATGCCCAAATAAGGACCTCACAATAGTTATGGTGGTGCATGTATAATAGTTCTGGCAGAGATTTAATGATGTTTGGATACTTGATTCTTACCAGATAGAATATTTTGTTATGTTATTTTATGCCTTTCACGCTACCAGACATGGTGACAGGAGTTTAATCAATGGTTTATTGAAGGGATCACCTGCTAATATAGTAAAGCAAGATTAAATTTGCTTTTAACCAAATTTGGCCTAACAGATACTTTGTCACTTCTTGTCTATAAGATTTGTCTCTTTGCCAAGTCGAACAATAAATGTAAGCTTACCTGGACTAAGGTACTCAGGAGATCTTCAGACATTTTTATAGTAAAATAAATTTTATTGATTGATTCTGTTTAATAAATTAAAAAAATAGTATTAATTTTTTATGATTAGTAAACATTTTGTTAAAAGATGATTAGCTTTAAAACATCAAATGACCACTGATAGAATAAACCTTATCATCTTTGCAAACGCTAACATTAAATTTAAGGCAAGTAGTTCTGGCAGACTCAACTTATTTTTAAAAAAATAGATATCCGCAATGAATGAAAAATTATTTACGTCTTTTCCAATAGATAAACGGTAGTGTGTCATCCTGTACCTTCTGCAATAGATGCCTATCTTTACTGCTTATGATAAGGAAAGGGGTGCGGAAACAGGAGCATTCTTTGATTGTTTGTTCAGTCTATCAACTGATAAGAAGAAGCTATTTGTAGAGCTTTTCCATGATGTGAAAGTATTCTACTCACAGCGCATCTCAAGATGCCACAACTACAGACTGTATATTGGTTACTATTAGTAATTAGATTCATATTAATAAGTGGTAAGTATCCAAAATATTATTTGACTTGACAAATACCAGCTAATAGTATCAATTAGCCATCTTGGGGAGACGATAGTTTTGAAGGAGTGAGTGTAGTTACAAGCATTTTTAGCTAGTTTGTGAGTTGTTTTTGACATTTAAGTTTAAGTATTTTACATTCAAATATTCTGTCATATCATGAGGCTGCAAATATTTTTGCTGTGTACAAAGTAGCAATGTGACTACAGTTCTTTTTCAATGACATTAAAAATATTTTTAATGTAATTTATTTGTCATATCTGATATACTTAGGTGATACTGAATTGAACTTTACTGTGCCAAAGAGACCTTAAACATTGGTTTAGCACACAAATTGCGATAATTATTGAAAACAGGAAAAAAAATTTCAACTTTTGGCCAAAAAAGGCACAGAAAAGCATGAAATATTAAACCAGCATCAAACTACCATATAACTCTATAATTTTTTAATTGATTTCAAATGAATTCAATTGATCAGCAATGATTTTAAGCTATTTGAAAACCACAAAAGACATGATTAGCATTTTCGTGTGCTAAAGTGGTAGTTCAAACTGCTTTATATAATATAATAATTTGACTTTCAGCCACTCTATGTCCATTGGATGGGTGGAGATTCTATAATGGATCTTGTTACGTTCTCCTGTCACGAACAGCTGAATGGAGGAGTTGGAATGATGCAGTGAATTACTGCAGCGCTCCTGGAATGGAGGCTACACTTGCATCTATTCATAGGTCTGTGAAAAACACATGTGCATATGTTTGTACATTTTTATTCAAGACTCTCAATTCTTTGGTTACTATTCTTTGGTTAATTGTAAGTTGGTTAACTTACAATTAACCAACAATAACCTAGAACAGTATAATACATTAAAAATTACGACATTCTACTGCTTTATCTCTTAGTTGCGTAAAGAGGCAACAATTTTGATATATGAATGCTGGTTAAGAACTAAAATTATCTGAGGCGCACCACTTGTTTTTACTCCAGTGGGAGGTAAAGGATGGTAAGCAGACTAACTTTTAAATTTTTAGACAATTTAAACTGTTTGAGTTTGTATAGCAATATTAATAATACTATTAAACAATAGCAATTATAGTTTAGCGTAGCTACAGAAAATATGATTAATCTAACATCATTAAGTATATATTACTATTAAACCTAACATCATCAAGTATGTATTACTATTAAACCTAACATCATCAAGTATGTATTACTAGTAAACCTATAACATCATTAAGTATGTATTACTTCTAAACCTATAACATCATTAAGTATGTATTACTATCAAATCTTACATCATTAAGTATGTGTTACTATTGAACCTAACATCATTAAGTATGTATTACTATTAAACCTAACATCATCAAGTATGTATTACTATTAAACCTAACATCATCAAGTATGTATTACTAGTAAACCTATAACATCATTAAGTATGTATTACTTCTAAACCTATAACATCATTAAGTATGTATTACTATCAAATCTTACATCATTAAGTATGTGTTACTATTGAACCTAACATCATTAAGTATGTATTACTATTAAGCCTATAACATCATTAAGTATGTATTACTATTAAACCTAACATCATTAAGTATGTATTACTATTAAACCTAACATCATCAAGTATGTATTACTATTAAACCTAACATCATCAAGTATGTATTACTAGTAAACCTAACATCATTGAGTATGTATTACTATTAAACCTAACATCATTTAGTATGTATTACTATTAAACCTATAACATCATTAAGTATGTATTACTATTAAGCCTATAACATCATTAAGTATGTATTACTATTAAACCTAACATCATTAAGTATGTATTACTATTAAACCTAACATCATCAAGTATGTATTACTATTAAACCTAACATCATCAAGTATGTATTACTATTAAACCTAACATCATCAAGTATGTATTACTAGTAAACCTAACATCATTAAGTATGTATTACTATTAAACCTAACATCATTTAGTATGTGTTACTATTGAACCTAACATCATTAAGTATGTATTACTATTGAACCTAACATCATCAAGTATGTATTACTAGTAAACCTAACATCATTGAGTATGTATTACTATTAAACCTAACATCATTTAGTATGTATTACTATTAAACCTATAACATCATTAAGTATGTATTACTATTAAGCCTATAACATCATTAAGTATGTATTACTATTAAACCTAACATCATTAAGTATGTATTACTATTAAACCTAACATCATCAAGTATGTATTACTATTAAACCTAACATCATCAAGTATGTATTACTAGTAAACCTAACATCATTAAGTATGTATTACTATTAAACCTAACATCATTTAGTATGTGTTACTATTGAACCTAACATCATTAAGTATGTATTACTATTAAACCTAACATCATCAAGTATGTATTACTATTAAACCTAACATCATCAAGTATGTATTACTAGTAAACCTAACATCATTAAGTATGTATTACTATCAAATCTTACATCATTAAGTATGTGTTACTATTGAACCTAACATCATTAAGTATGTATTACTATTAAGCCTATAACATCATTAAGTATGTATTACTATTAAACCTAACATCATTAAGTATGTATTACTATTAAACCTAACATCATCAAGTATGTATTACTATTAAACCTAACATCATCAAGTATGTATTACTAGTAAACCTATAACATCATTAAGTATGTATTACTATCAAATCTTACATCATTAAGTATGTGTTACTATTGAACCTAACATCATTAAGTATGTATTACTAGTAAACCTAACATCATCAAGTATGTATTACTATTAAACCTAACATCATCAAGTATGTATTACTATTAAACCTAACATCATCAAGTATGTATTACTAGTAAACCTATAACATCATTAAGTATGTATTACTATTAAACCTAACATCATTAAGTATGTATTACTATCAAATCTTACATCATTAAGTATGTGTTACTATTAACCCTAACATCATTAAGTATGTATTACTATTGAACCTAACATCCTCAAGTATGTGATACTATTTTACCTAATATCCAAGTTAGTTTTGCTAATGCAATACTGTAACAATTTGGGATAATACCTCAGCAAATTGTTCTGTTTGTGGTAATTGAAGTTATTGCTACTTACAGTGTTTACATATGTTTTTAATTAATATATCATTTTTTCATGGTTTGGTCATGCTTCATTGTTATTCTGTTTATATACAAAGTACTTTAGATTCACTTACTTATTTACTAGTTTCGTTGCCAGACTGTCGACCACCATGTTTACACTTCTAAGTGCAGCATTCAATGCCAGTTTAGGTCACCTAGTTGACAAGTAGCAGGTGTTAGCAGAAGAACTTTACCTCACTCAGCAGGGCTTTTTTTATTAATATTTTGTTTTTAAAATTGCTAGTGTACATTATGTATTACCCGCTTTTTGATTATATGACTTTTGGTATAAAATAAATTGAAATGGTTTTTTCGTTTTGCAATAGATTAAAATTATTTACACTATTGATAATAGGACATAGTTTTAATGATGTAAACAATTAACTTTTTATGCACACTTACAGAACCTATTGTTGTCAAAAACTGAAAAATGAATATTAAAAAACTGAATAATTGCATAGACATAGGCAAAGGTGCATAGTAGAGCTGTTCGATGTCTACCTGCACTATGCATTCAATTTCAGAGTTGTTTTCTCCTGAAAACTGAATGAAACCGAATCTTCAATTGTTACTTCGGTTTACTCATATTGGCATTATGAACTGCATCGAACCGAGATTTGTATACCGGTATTTATTAATAAATAGTAAACTAATAATTAATATTTGCAAAAAATGTTTAAGTAATGGTGAAAATTTTAATTATATTAATATTAATTAACCAATACAATTTGAAAATTTTTTTCTTCTTTAAAATTTAATGAATCAACATCAAATTGAGCCAATTGATTACGTAATTTAGAAACAATTGAATAAATATGAATAAAAAAATTACACTATACTCAGGACAAATACAATCAATGAAGATTAATACCATAATAAGATATTACAAATATAAGTCTCTTAACTACAAAACATCACATGAGTTTATTTGGCAAGAGTCAAGACTATCGCTACAATTTGGATGAAAAAAACTCTTAGCTCATTTGCTGACCGATCGATGCTCTCACGAAAAATTGCTTAGGAAACTGCTGCGTGGGCATGCGCAAACACTGAATCGAATCGTGATGTAAAATTCGGTTGATACGCAGTTGTCTTCTCCTTCTGAATCGATGAACCGAGAGAGAACAACTATCAAAAAACCGAATTCACTCGAATCGTTATCCAGCACTAGTGTATAGACAACTGCACCATTTATCACCGTCTGGCCAAAGGCAGACTAAAAAAGGTAAATGTGACTTTGGTTTTGGTTTAAATCAGACTGAAGTATTTATTACTTTTTACTAGAGCTGCACAACGATTATAAAAATTAATCACGATTAATAACTGGTATGAACCAGTTAATCTTCGATTAATTTTAGAATTAGTTTAGCAAAAACCTGCATATTCAAAAACAAATAATACAGGTACATATAAATTAATTATATTTGAGACAATTGTTAGCAGGAGTGCATGTTATGTACAACGTACATATAATAAGTTACAATGTAATAATTATTATAAGTATGAAAACAGTCTATGAAAGTCTATAATTGAGTCAGCCAAGAGTTGAGGCAGCACAGTTTATTCACATTATCCAAATAAAGAGATACCCTCTTCCTACGTACAATATTGCCAGCTTTAGAGAATAGCCACTCGCAGGGGACAGTAGTAGTAAATATTGTCTGCGACAGCTGGTGATGATTTTTGCGCGGTAGGATGAGAATTAGTTACATTATCTTTTAATGATGATGTGCTGTGGTAGTAGGCAAATTCTTTCTGGCATGTATTGCACTTCGCTTTCTTGTTGTGTTGGATCCTGCGACCAACACGTAGAGGCGACTAGGTCGGCTTACTCTACCGGTCTGCATTCACTCTTCACAGGGGCTGTGTAAGGGTTGCCCGTGACCAACACGCGGAGGCGACTAGGTCGACTTACACCACCGGTCCACATCAACCACCTTACAACAGGAATTGCTCCCTGAGTGGTACTATACTGGTTCGACAAGGTCGACCTGAGGTCGACGGGGTCGACAGTGTTTCTGTGGCTTTACTCCCAAAGTACAGTCCATAGACTGAGTCTTGGAGTAAAGTAAGTGCTCAGTGTGGTTCTGTTATTGCGCAAGTAACAGAAGAGTGTGGGTTCAAATGCAAGGCTTGTATTGAACAACGTAAATGAGCCGAGGCTCTGCCTTAAATACAGCTGAATATGTAAATAAGGTAGCAAAGGCCAGCCTCCTTTAGGGGCGTGGTTATATAAATGAAAAAGAGAATACAACTCCAAATGATATACAGAAAGGGAGATGGCAACATACGTTTCCATCACATTGTTTACACTTCTAACAACGTACGGAAATGCGCTAGCTAGTATGGAAGACATTTTTTCTGCTTTCATGTTCCAATAAAGTGTCAATCTTATATCACTTATCTTCTAAAGCTGAATTATGATTGTGATTTTTTGAAAAATGAAAATACATGTAGAATTTACTTTAAAAAAACTTTCTAAAACAAACAAAAAATAGACTGTGAGATACATGTATTAAATAATACTGAAATCGCTTTTCTTGCTATTACCTAGAAACATGTTGAACGGTTAAACAACTTGGCGCTTACGGCTAGATCGGCACGGTGCTTGTGCATTGTATAAACAAGTTTAGTGTTAGCGACTCACTTTGTGGTTTCATAGTTGAGTGCAAAATAATTGTGGTTGTATATAATTGATAAGAAAGTGCTGCTTGTCATAATACTTATTTGTTAGTAAATTAAATGGTGGTAACCTGCTATGTTAATGCTATATATTGAACAATACAAAGGCACCACATCATGATCACCACCTCGGTTTTAATTGAAGATTAATTGGCTCAACTCAGTTAATCGTGTATTTGTAATGACCGTGTTAATCGCTTAATTAACGCGATCATTGTGCAGCTCTACTTTTTACAGTTGGTAGAATTCCTGTGTCTCTTACCCACCTGCTCACTGCAAGCTAATTACAAAGATACATAGTTGATAACACTTTTACAGGAATTCAGACTCTGGCCATAAAGTAAATCAGTGGCAGATTCTTATAGTTGCTGTCAGGCCATGTTAAGCTGACAAACAAAACTTAACCAAGTTTTCCCTCATAAAGATGCATATCGTGAAGGAGGATACTTTGACTCGGTTTAGACCAACTCGTGGCAACTCGGAACAACCTGGGTCAGCTCGGCCTGGGTCATACATAGGAAGGCACTCCTGCTAGCAAAGATTCGTATAAAAGGCACAGGCAAAACAAGAAGGATCAGAGCCTATTTGTGCCATCTTTGGACCTGCTGAATGTCCTGTTCTATGATCATACATATAGCAAATACATGTATTAAACTCAAAGTGCACAGAGTTAATCTTGCATGTGGAGCTAGTAAAGATGACAGCACAAATCCTTTGCAATATTTGGTAATTGTTCGTAAAATATTCAATGCTTACATGTCGTAGTCCTAGTTCGCTAGAGCAGGTAAAGCTTGTTGTATGTTATAATAATCAAAAGAGAGCATTATGTATTGGTACATAGTTTTTTCCTGACCACATATTTTATATGACATAACAGAAACTTTGGCCGATAATTTGTTTATGAAAGTTTTTGCTTCAGTGAAACCATCAGAAATCTGTGATCATTATTCTAGCCAATCAGCATGTTCCTGAAGAGAGGCAGTTATATAATTTACTTTTGTGCTGTTTGTAATATAGTGTTTACCAGTTTATCGCTTGATATTCATATTGTCTTTTGCTTCTTATGTAGCGAACCCGAAAATCAGTGGATCGTAAAAAACTTACTACCAACTGAATTACCGGGAAATGTCTGGATCGGATTCACAATGTTGCCCAAGGCCAAAAGTTTCAGTTGGGTTGATGGAAGCCTTGTCATATATACCAACTGGAGCAACGACCAGCCAAAAACTAATGCTGGATCTCAGGCTTGCACTGCTATTGAGCTTGGTATGATCGTTAGTCCAATTTCTCTGGCTTTTCTCCAATATTTAAATATCTACGTTGATTTTTTCACACCGATCAGTTCAAATCTTGCAAATTATTTGCTCATTGGTTCATTTGTAGGGCTAAAGCAATTGCAGTAATATAGCATAATGCTAATATTTGCTGTCACTATGCATATCCAGCCTGCTAGAATGAACAAATACATGTAGATTGACTAATATAATTTCTCTTTTTGCATTTGAAGGTCATAATGTGCTTCCTGTATTCTCCAATACTGTTATTGATGATTCGTTAGCATTATGTATTTAATATGGATCATAAGAAATTTGGAATAACAACAAAATTTGTGCAGCTATTTGCAGGTTATTGACATCTCCATGTACGTGGATAGCTGCGTAAAAGTTGTCACTATTCCAAATTGCTTGTGATCTATATTAAATATATAATGCTAAAAAAACTTCAATAACAGTATTTGAGAATACAGGAAGACATCATGACTTTTGAAGAAAAAAGGAGAATTTCATTAGTCAATCTAAATGTATTGGTCAATTCTAGCAGGCTGGATATGCATAGTGACAGCAAACATTAGCATTACGCAATACTACTGCAATTGCATTAACCCTAATCTTTAAAGGTTTACTACAAATGAACCAGTGAGAGGATAACTGGCAAGGTAATTTGCAGGTCATTGACACCTCCATGTATGTGAAGTTATATGTGAATTGCTAGGTGAAGGACTCCTTATCTGTATTTGTCTACCTGATTATAGCATTTCTGTGTCAATTCCATCAATTAACCAGTTTATTTTAGCAAAATTGTACCTCTTACTCAATTTTCAGATGACCAATCAGCTACCTTTGGTGAATGGTCAACCCAGTACTGCTTTTCTAAAAGGGCTTTCATTTGTAAGATGGATGCTAATATGAAGATAGAGGCTCCTGTTGGTACTCCAATCACCAATGGTTCATTATGTCATTTTCCATTCACCTACGTTGGCCAGACCTTTCTCAACTGTACAACCGCTGGTAAACCATTTCTCTGGTGCGCAACTACAGCCAACTATACTGAGGATGGATCATTTGCTCTTTGCAGTGAGTTCATATACATCGATTGTGGATCATGTTGCACGATGTACAGCACTTAGTGTACGCTCATTTGTTTAAGATGATTTAACATGATTTCAATTGTTTGAAATCTAAAATTTGTTTTGAAATGTTGAACAAGTGTTTAACATTTAATTTGAATGCTTGAAAACAGTAGTAGTTTACTGTGGAAAGTGAACTTTTTACATAGCTTCAATTATCTACTACAAAACAAACCAACCATGCTTTCAATAAGGAAGGTACTGCAATGCACTCAAATATAACGGAGTTGTCATTTTGGATCAGCTGGGGAGACAACTCCTAATTTAGAGTTCGGTTTCGCAAGTTTTTAAAGCGCTTAATAAAGCAGAGTATTTTTACCCAATTCCAGTGAATTTCATACAAGCAATAATGCAGCTACAGGTATCTTTATTAAACTCTCAAATGATTTTTTTATCCAGCTGAGGATATTTTCTCACCCAAACCTTTCGTTGCATCAAACTACATATTTAATCACATGTTATTATTCAATAGATGCTCTATTATTGTTATTGGCTATATTTGGACCACTTCAAAATTAATTTGGGCTCATCAATAATTATTCGTAGACTGAAATTATATCTTAGCAATATTATGTAATGCATACTTTATTTTAATGCGCGACCATGATACAAGCTTAGTTTGTGTATGCTGTTGCCTTGGCTTAAAGGATGGGCCAAATGTATAGCCAATGACTAATGTTGATATTTCTGTCACTACACACATTGAGGCTACTAAACAACACATCATAGTAGCAAATACATGTAGACTGGCATATGAAATTTTTTTCTCTTGTAAAGGCTCTGATGTCCTTGCTGTATTCTTCAATACTGCCACTGAAGTTTAACACTATTTAATATGGATCATAGGCAACCCGTGAGAGCAACAAGTTTTATGAAGCTATAGTTTTGCTCAAGAGAGAAAGGATACTCATTAGCGATGGAAACAGCCAAGTGCAAAAATCCTCCAAATTTATGACGTGAATCATACTACAGTTGTGCCTCCACATACGAGTTTAATGCATTCTGGGACTGATTTCTTATGTCAATGTTCTCGTATTTCAATGCAATATTTTCTATATAAAATAATTGAATACAAATTAATCTGTTCCTACGCTATGGAAAACCACCTAAAAACAAAATATTACAATAGAAAAATGTGTTTTTGGTTGTTGAAATTCATTACCTACTCTTACAAAGTAACAACTACCTATTTAGTTGTTATGGTCTGCAATAAAATGTAACATTACTATGTACACTACCGTATGGAGTTTTTATCATTGAGATAGACGTAGTGACTAACCGCAGTGTAAGAGTGACTTGACAGCAATTCATTCAGTATGCTAGGCTTTTGTAATGCTACGTAATGTATAGTAAACTTTGAACTGAATTTAAATGAATTTAGCCTACTAAACAGACACAGCTAAGTTTTAATCTTTTACTAAACTTAACTTTAATTTTGTTTTCTTCTTAATTTTGAATTATCCATTTTCAACTTAGCCCTGTCTGCGTCGTTTTCACTACCACTTTTAGCCAATCTTTTTGAAACTTTTTTCAAACTGATTTGACGAAAAAGACCAATCTATGCTGTTTTTGAAAATTGGCTCTCACATACATGTATTTGGCCATTTAGAGACCTTCCTAACTAGCTAGTATGCTCATATCTTAAAGAGTTCTCGTATCTCAAGGCAGAAACTTGCTGAAAATTTTGCTCGTATCTCGATTTTTTCATACGTTGGTGCACTCGTATGTCGAGGTATGACGGTATAGAAAAAATTACGTTCAACTTATTTAGTTGGCTAAAGGATTTTTTGAAAGGTTTCATAAATCATTCAAATATACACCAGCAACCTTTATATATCTGCTACAAGTGACAACATCTTTATCCATATATATTTACAGTGGTTTGTGTGAGATCCTGTTGTTACCATCTTTCAAAGGCAGATCTTAACTGAAGCATGCATTCATTAAAAATGAATAAATTGGAATCGATATTATGTTCTTTGAAATTGACTATTTACATAATCACAGATAATTTACAAATCGCAGATGTCCTATCTCTACTGGCGTAAGGCAGAATGTTCATTTCAGCACCACTGATCAAAAATGCTTTGTTAATGCGTCACCAACTCATTGGCTATGCGTCACCAACTCATTGGCTATGCGTCACCAACTCATTGGCTATGCGTCACCAACTCATTGGCTATGCGTCACCAACTCATTGGCTATGCGTCACCAACTCATTGGCTATGCGTCACCAACTCATTGGCTATGCGTCACCAACTCATTGGCTATGCGTCACCAACTCATTGGCTATGCGTCACCATCTCATTGGCTATGCGTCACCAACTCATTGGCTATGCGTCACCAACTCATTGGCTATGCTTCACCAACTCATTGGCTATGCGTCACCAACTCATTGGCTATGCGTCACCAACTCATTGGCTATGTGTCACCAACTCATTGGCTATGCGTCACCAACTCATTGGCTATGCGTCACCAACTCATTGGCTATGCGTCACCAACTCATTAGCTATGCGTCACCAACTCATTGGCTATGCGTCACCAACTCATTAGCTATGCGTCACCAACTCATTGGCTATGCGAAACATGCATTTCTTCAGTGTATGTAAGCATGTCTATAGTTGAATGCTTGTCGTTTTCTACCTTTACTGTAAGATTTTCTTAGACTTATTCTGTAATAACCACGACATTAATTCAATGCTCTGGTTTTCTTAGATCCGTATTCTTGTCCAATTGGATGGGAGATGCACCAGAAGATGTGCTACTTCTTTTCCTTGGCTAAAGACAGAAGATCATGGACATCTGCAGAGCAAGAATGCGGGAACAAAGGCTCAGACCTGGCATATATCGACTCTCCTGCAGTAGAGACTTTCATAACTGGTCAGTTTGGAAGCCATTCTTTTCTTGCATTAGAAAAGATAACTTGCTATATGTTATATTATGATATATTGTATATTATGCGATTCGCAATTAGCCTAAATTCTACTAGTTATCATCATTGCGCAGCCTACCACATTTGCCATATTAAGCTCACATATACTGTAAATATATATATATATATATATATATATGTACATATATGTACATATATATATATATATATCTATTGTATATGTACACCTTATATATTCTGTGTATAGATACCGTATACATATATATACCATATATATATACTGTATATATACCGTATATATATGGTATCGTAAGTCTTCATGCTCATGCCGCGTGGCCTGTGCTCACAAGCAGATGACTCACAAAGGAAAAAATAACCCTCTAACAAGCCGTCTGTGGTATCTACATGTAGCTGCCCTTACCAACAAGCCGCATTTGCCCACAGACTGCGGCTAACGACATAGGTTTTGTCGCCCTTGGCCCCTTCGGGAATAGGAATGTTGAGACGGACTTCGATATACCCCCGTCCTTTTGAATAAGAAAGCAGGCTACATCAGTACATGTGAAAAGAATTTTATTTTACTTCCAAGTTCGAATTAAAATTCCTGAACCCTTGTATCAAGAACTAACTTGCCCTGTCTCAACTAGATTTTTATTGCACTGTTAGAGGGCTTCATGTTCACGGAAAGATGCCGGTCAAGAATGAAAAGGTGTTAATAACCTATAACTGTGGTGAATTAAACGAACCTCAGCATCTTCATAAATAGAAGTTTTGTTGGGAATTTAAATTTATTTTTTTTAAAATACAAAAAAGCACCCAAGAAATTTAATGTCATGAAATCAAACTAAATAAAATCTTCACTGATAATTTGAACAAGATTGTGAGGTTAGCTTATCCGTTTATCATGAATGCGATTCTATGGTTATAGCGCGAGAGCTGAGCAGAGTCTGCAATTATCGAGAAACAGCCCTGGGCCCCACATAAGTTCTAAAAGAGTGGCCTTAGCCGTGGTCTATGACCTTGAACCAGAAATCGCGCTCATTGACAAGCCGCGCAACTGGAGCATGAAGACTTACGGCATATAGCTTTTTATGCGCAATAGACGAGAAGTTACGAGCGTCGATCAATTGTAAGATCAGATTACCTCAATGATGCTATCAAGTAGTATGCTGTAAATCTGCGAATTTGTAAGTTATATAACAATAATCTATCAAATGCTACAAATATCTATTCGTGATTGAGTGATACAATCGAACCATACTTATAATACCTGCAGAAACAAGAATTAAAATTTTTGAAACAAAAATATTTGCTTTATTTACTCAGTCAGTTGCGTGCTGATTGTTGCTTTCGATAGAACGGACATCTTCTGGCTGTTCAATACCTTCCACAGTGTCTTCTGACCTCAACTTTTCTTCTGAACTGCTGAACTATTCGAAATTAGCTTCCATACAATTTCTTTAGCAGAGCCAAACTTGTAAGCATTGTATTTCGGGCAAATGACGATAAACATTTAACCGGATGTGAGCCAAGCACACATTTTAGCCTAGCATTAGTCAATCATATGCCATCGTAAACGTAAATGGTTTTTCACATACATCGAAATTTCAAATTCGTATTAAACAAGGAACTACTATTAGCCTGATACAGTCATCAATTATTTCTATGAGGTTGCTTTCAAAGTTTTAGCCAAAAAACCGACAAGATTTGAAGTTGGAAAACGTACTTTGATATGAATAGAAGTGATGAAAGAATTAATTGTTATTGATGTAACCGAATCATTATTAGTACCATTTTTGGACACTTTCCTACTGATCAGTTGCCATGATGGGTTCATAAAGATCAAAAAATGTAAAAGTGGCGGTCAAATGGATGTGGCGTTCAATTAAAGGCTTAGCAGTATATGCATATATATGTATGCGGTATATATGTACGATATATACAATGTATGTACGGTATATATTTACAGTATGTATACATATATTTTTATCTATTTATATTTGTATTTATATGTGTATGTCGTCAGTACCCATGTTTTATATTTATATATACATATATATTTATATATATTTAGCTGTATAGTATGTATAGCGCCCTTTACCAGTCAGCTATATAGAAGTCTGAAGTTTGGTTTATCTGTCTATATACTTAGGAGCCCTTTGAATATACATGTATCTCAATCAATGTTAACTATAGCAAGTTCCTCACTGTGCATGTTTGAGGATGTGAAGACAGTGTTTTTGTATTTCTAGTTTTATTGTATCTGAAATATCTGTAGTTGGTCTGACTTTAGATAGAAATACATCTTAAATAGAAATGATTTAACTTAGATGTTTACAATACATTGATGTTTACGCTACTATTTAGATGTTTTAAAGCTATTTCCGCTGTATTAAATTGTATTTTAATCATGTTTACTGCTTTATTTATAGACAATATTGAGGATACATTTTGGATTGGCCTAAATGAACAGCAAGGTGAAGGCATATATAAATGGAGCAACAATTCTCGTCAAAGTTTGGTATGTGAGGGCCTTTTGACTATAAATTACTAATATTCAAGGCTTTCCACACACTGATTAGCAGACTATTATAAATAAATCTATTCAATTTATTACTCACTTGAAGATAAACTTGCTGAAAATTTGAGAAAAGTTAACCTGAAGTTTTTCATCATTTGCGATCTTTTTGATGTTTGAGGTGGTCAGACTGCCAGGATGTTTCAAGATTAAAATTAATAAAACTTGATCGTGATTAAAACGCTCAAATCAAGCAGAAATGTCATTATGACGTCTGTAGTTGCACGGACGGATATACTGACAGAATAGAGATGCGTAACACTGTAACTTGATCACAATACCCGATATCAACTATAGCAACGGTGGCAACTAGTGATTTCATTTTGCACATACGTTTCAATTGCAATCAAAGTTTGTAGATTTTAATCTTGAAACATCTTGGCAGTCAGATCACCTGAAATATAAAAAACAATCGCAAATGATAGAAAAATACCGATACTTTCTGATAAAAGCTATTAAATTTTTGTGCAGGTTCTTCTTCAATGGGCAGCTCATTATAGTGTTCAGCTCTTTTTTCAGTTGCACATACTTAACAGTTAAATTTAATTTTAAAATGTATCGGCGTTTTATTACAAAATTAATGGTTTTTTGTAAGGTTCATATTGTGGAAAATTAAAGATATACGCATGTAACCTTAACTTGATAAACACTTGAGGTGATTGCGAGTAGTTTTATGTAATCAACTTTTTTTGTTAGTTGGAATTTACTAACTGGGGTGCTGGTGAGCCGAAGAAAGGACTTAGGAAAGAAGGTTGCGTTTCGATTGTAAATGGACGATATGCAGATGCGCTACCTGGGCACTGGATAACAGAGAAATGCAGCCTGAAACAGAGATATGTGTGCATGACGACAGCTAGTAAGAACTTAATCTAGTTTCATTTTTAGTTTTTATTATAGTGATTCATTTTTAAATAAGAAATAAATAATTAATAATCTAGATACAGTAAATACTACTGTGATTAAATCACTAGTTAGCCATTAAGTTTAAAAAATGTGAAGGTGTTTATATTTTCGATGAAATGTACAAGTTATATCTATTTTGTGAGGCCTTATTGATCTAATTGTTATAAATCTCATATACTCAATGTGATTGTGTATATTTTATTATACTAGTATATGGTAGAACTGAAATAAATTATATTTTATATTGAGTTTTTTATTGGCCTTTCATATCACGTGATAACATAACGTGTCAAAAAAATAACCACATCGAGTTGAGTGCGTCATTGAAATATAGAGATTCCAACCTATATGGGGTTTTCGTGATGGCTACGATTAACTGTTCGTTTTTTTAGCTTTAAAAAAGTTGTAATCACATTTCCACATATTTTGCACCTACAACACAGCAGACTAAGACATGGTGAATCTTTTGATACCAAATTACTGTAATGTGAATTTTGTTGCAAGTCAACCTCTAAGTAATCATGTACATATGTGAAAGCTTGTATTATTGGTAAAAATGGTGTAGCTATAGTTTACATCTGTATACAGTATAGTATTGTTAACAAGTGGTTATTATTGTTATTTTAAGCTTTTTGTTTGACAGCATACACGGAGAGCTGGATTTCACATCCTACTACAGTACCAACCACAACCTCAACTAAAATACAAACTACAGTACCAACAACAGCACCAACTACAGTACCAACTACACTACCAACTACAGTACCAACTACAGTACCAACTACAGTACCAACAACAGTACCAACAACAGTACCAACTACAGTACCAACAACAGTACCAACTACAGTACCAACAACAGTACCAACCACAACCCCAACAACAACTAAATTATTTACACAGACCCATTCTAGCTTCGGCTCTTCAAGTAAGTCATATTACATGATAACATATGCATACTGCATAGAGTGAGTTGTACCGGAATTAGGCAGCTGTATTTTGAAGCAACATCTAATGGCGGACAAGACAGGAGTGTTGATATGTTACTTTACGTATTCTTATCTATGCATCCGTATCAGCTGCGTAGTGAGCGGTTGAGATAAAGAGAGAGGGAGAGTGAAACGGGACAGTTCTTCTTGGCACAAGTTATTTGGTTAAGATGATACGGTGAGAGAGATAAGAGGCAAGACATTTGGCATCTGTAGATGCTATAGAATTTTTCATTACTTGAGCTTTTCGAGTCAATGAGATAAGCTCTTTTCTATTCACAAAATGCTTCAGCCTCGGAAAGCAGCGTGCTTACTTTTAATCACAAGTTTTATTCTTATACCAGGTATGTCTAATATATTATATTAGAGTCTAGTAACACTCTAGTCTATTCTTACACCAGGTATGTCTAATATATTTTATTAGAGTCTAGTGATACTCTAGTCTATTCTTATACCAGGTATGTCTAATATATTACATTAGAGTCTAGTAACACTCTAGTCTATTCTCATTCCAGGTATGTCTAATATATTGTATTAGAGTCTAGTAATACTCTAGTCTATTCTTATACCAGGTATGTCTAATATATTATATTAGAGTCTAGTAACACTCTAGTCTATTCTTATACCAGGTATGTCTAATAAATTATATTAGAGTCTAGTAACACTCTAGTCTATTCTTATACCAGGTATGTCTAATATATTATATTAGAGTCTAGTATCACTCTAGTCTATTCTTATACCAGGTATGTCTAATATATTATATTAGAGTCTAGTAACACTCTAGTCTATTCTTATACCAGGTATGTCTAATAAATTATATTAGAGTCTAGTAACACTCTAGTCTTTTCTTACACCAGGTATGTCTAATATATTATATTAGGGTCTAGTAACACTCTAGTCTATTCTTATACCAGGTATGTCTAATATATTATATTAGAGTCTAGTAACACTCTATTCTATTCTCATTCCAGGTATGTCTAATATATTGTATTAGAGTCTAGTAATACTCTAGTCTATTCTTATACCAGGTATGTCTAATATATTGTATAGAGTCTAGTATCACTCTAACCTATTCTTATACCAGGTATATCTAATATATTTTATTAGAGTCTAGTAACACTCTATTTTATGTTTATAGTGTTTCTTATGCTAGAAACACTCATAACCGTAACAGTCAGCCTGCAACTGCTATATACATGTAGATCTTTTGCAACAATTTTCCTTTCTTTTGGCGTGTAACAAAAAACAGCATTTTGTTGATTGTCAATTACCGAAGCCAATAAAAAGTTATACATACAGATAGCCTTCATGTGGTTGTTATACATACAGATAGCTGGCATGTTGTTATACATAAAGATAGCCTACATGTTGTTATACATAAAGATAGCCTACCCGTTGTTTTATACATACAGATAGCCTTTATGTTGTTGCAATACATGCAGATAGTCTACATGTTGTTATACATACAGATAGCTTACATGTTGTTATACATACAGATAGCCTACCTGTTGTTGTTATACATACATATAGCCTACATGTTGTTATACATACAGATGGCCTAAAGGTTGTTATTATACATACAGATAGCCTAATTGTTGTTGTTATACATGCAGATAGCTTAAATCTTGTTTTTATACATACAGATAGCCTACATGTTGTTGTCATACATGAAAAGTATGACTATTATATTTACAATGTTTATCGTTTTTCATGTTTATTACAAGTTACATAAATTACTCATTTATTTATTATTTCAGTAGAACAAACTTTCCAAACAATTTAGTAAACTCATCCTTGTTACCAGTTGTTGGTATTGTCTCAGCCCGTATCACCCCGGTGTAGTACCTCAGCACATACTACCTCAGTGTAGCGCTGGGACATAGAGAAACATTTGATTAGCTCTAGTAAATTGTTTACAGTTGTTTAATAGTTGTCCTTGAACTTGCGATGCTTCGTTGATGCCATCAATTCATGGTTCACATAATTGATGATAAACGCCAAAAGGGAAACGCTGACAAACGACGATACAGTGTGAACCGGCCTTTAGTGATACTACTTATAATCAACCGTTTGTACACAACTACCTATAAACTACAGTTATCATTGACAATGAGACTCCTTAAAGCAAAATACTATTTTTGTTTACATATAATTGACAAGTGACATACATTAGAATAAACACAAAGCATAGTGCATGCTGCACACAAATTCTATCAGACACAAATCTCATAAACATGTTTGCAAGGCAGTAATTTTGGCACCTTGAATATTGCAGACACAATTCAAGATCATTGACCATGTTATACAAGTTTAAATCACCACTAAAACCTAAAGAAAATTTGCCACTAAATCGCTATTAAATTTAGTAAATCTTTAAACTGCAAAACATAGCAGATGTTCACCAACTCTAACTCGGTATATTGTTAACCTCTCTGGTCATAGTCATTCCTTTAAGTTTTAGTTTTCAATAGGCCAAAGATGGTTGAATAGGTAAACAGATTTTGTATACATCAGCATACTCTGGTATCTAAATCTTGCGAGCACACAGCCTTGGCGTTGATTTGAATAGAGGTCAAAGGTTGAAGCTTGTTAAAATCCATTCCAACTCCCTAACAATATATGGGGCAAAATGTTGTTACATCACAGGCAGGAAAAGAGGTGGTGCCGCGAGAGCTGGAAAATAAAAAGGGGGCGTCTAACCTTGATAAATCTTATCTTATTAAGAAAGCCGATCTCGTGTTTGCATAGAAAGTCGCTCTTCTCATCACAAGACCTTGTTAGATAACAATGTCATTTACTCATGTCACACCTCTCTTTTTTTTCTCAGGCTGCCAGCCACTTTCAATCCACGATTTTACTTCTGATACTGTACGCACTTTGTTAAACTTTTAGTTTATGAAATAAATTTAACAATGCACAACAAACTTTAATGTAACTATGTTTCAAACAAATTTTTGCTACAAATTAGTACACGCAAACAGACATTAACTTAGCTCTATGTAATCTTCGATATAGTTAAATATTGTTACTTAAAGTTCCGAAGCCTGTGATACTCATTGTGGAATTACCATCTTTTATGCGTCAACCAATCTATGTAGCAAAACACACGGAGTAACTACTTGAAACCAAGCGGTAAGAAATTCAGAATTGCAAATAGCTGTATGTTCAAGGCTGTGTAAAAGAGCAAATAAAGTCGACAAAAAAATCTATGTAGTGATTGGTTTAATTCTCAAGTATTCTTACTATATTCCTTTTCTGTACTTGCTTATCACCAAGTGCTTGTGTTGCGCACCGAGTGTGATTACAATTGCTAATAGTCAGTGAAGTCGAGCAATCATTCAAGGATGGTCTCTTTTCATAAATATCGACTTACTCTACCGACTACACCTAATTGACTATCAACAATAGTTACCATAACAAGATAAGTATAGAGCATCGCATGGTCGGGTGTTCTTTGTTCAGGTGTGTTTGGCCAGCGATGCCCGCAAGGATGGCCCGGTTATAAAGACAAATGCTACTTTATCTCAACGACTCCGGAAGATTGGATCACCGCAAAGTCTATCTGTGAGTCTCGAGGGGGTGTGTTGGCCTCGGTCAGCTCCTTGGATGAGGCGGTAAGGGCTGTTTGTCTGTCTGTTTGTCTTTATGAATGGTTTGCTGCCGCTTATTGATCATATCTTATTTCGAGTGTTGTTTGTGTACATGTAAGTAGATTGTTGATAGATCTAACGTAATTTCGGCTGTTCTTTTTTACAATATAATAACTGATTGCAAGGCCTCCAAAGAGATGGCAACTCCAAAGAGATGGCAACCAAATTAACTTGCAAAAGTATTTTTCATTGTATCACTCATTTAGTCTCAAGTTACAAGCATCTGGTTCTTCATTTATTATAATTTTGTCATTGTATCTTGCTCGATTTTTAAAATTAGAAATTAGAAAAATTGTAGATTCTTTCAAGTTTATGATTGTTCTAAAAGCATTATTGTCTAGAACCGCTAGTGGGTAAGGGAAGTTTTCTTGTTTGTAATGGTACGTAAAACAAGTGCAGCAAGGATACCTCCAAAGCAAAGTATGTCTAATTTAATGTCAAACGTAATATAAATATACCTTTTCATCATTAGTGTGATGTGAATTTTGATTTTAACGATAATTTATGCCAAGGAGGTTCTCAGTGCAAAAATGAAAATATCAAAAATTGAGCATACAAGTTCTAAATACAGAGATGGACATACTGTATATGCATAACAAAGAATAGGTTTAGAGCTGTTCTTGGAAGCAATTGTGCCAAAATGTTTTTCTGTTTGATGGGTTTTTCCAATCGTTCATCTTGTGTTTTTCGCTCACCCCAAAAAAAAATAATAAAAGAGGCATATGATGTTATACTGCAGATTACAGTAAAATGTGGCATCATTAGAGATAAGTTAGAGTATCACAAATGGCTTTCCATCTCTGACTAGGATACTTAACTTAACATGTGTAATCCAAACTAATTAAACATGAAAACATTTTAAACTAAGTCAACTAAAAATGTCTAAACTGTTTAATACTTGTGTGATACAATATTAATTATTAATAATGTTCTATCTAATTGGCTAATTTTGTATCATCAATTTTTGAAGAAGGTTATGAAAAGCATCGGACGGAGCATCGCTGAAGTCCACCTTGTCATGCAATCATGACAGATATAAGAGTGTGATTAGATAATTCACTCCTAGAAAAACAAACATTTTTGATAATTCCGGACTTTAACCTGTAGCCATAAGGATATACATGTAGGTTAAATAATCTCCCTTACGGAGGTGGGTGGTATTCAATTTGTTCAAAGTACTTATGCTGGACATTTTTTCAGCAAAACTGTATATATCTCATTCGTATTTAAGGTCTTCTTAGGAAACCAAACAAGGCGTCTAAAGCCAGAGCTCTTTTACGTTGGAGCGAATGACAGACAAAAAGAGGGCACATGGGTTAACCTTGATAATTCGCCTTTTCCTCAAGATAAATCGTATGTATTCTAAATATCATTATGATAATTTCCATAGATGTAAGCTTCAAAAATTTATGTAGTTGTCAATATATGTTTGATAGTTTTCATTTTCTTATAAATCAGAACCTAGTTCATAGAATGTACACCCTGGGTTCTCGGTTTGTAGAGTTTGGGGAAAAGGGCAGCCTGATGATCATGGAGCTGGTGAGGACTGTGGGAGTTTTCTATCCTTCAATGACTATAGACTCAATGATGCCCCCTGTAATAGCGCCTACCAGTTTATCTGCGAAAGGTCGATAAGTAAGTGCACTTAAATATAGATCTCATATCATGTTTAGAAGTTGTCGTCTCATTTTCTTTACAAAACTATTTCCTTAGTTAAATGGTATAGAAATCTGTTAAACAACAAATCACATTTCAGCAGTGTTTTAGTCACAGTTTTTAAATGCACGTTATTAAGGAAAAAACCTAGTTAGTTTGTTAAGAGGTTGAATTTTAGAAGTCATAAATCTGTCATTATTTCTATTAGCCATTTTCCAAATCTAGGAAATTACTTGCGAGTTAAATCACGATGCAGATCTAGGTAAGGCAGCGGTACAGTGTGACTCGTGCCCGCCTTAGTCGATTTATTCCTTATTAAATCATATAGCGATGTTAGTTTGTGTCCCAACCTAATAACATGAGAACTATAACTGAGTGGTAGACTCTTGTTTCCTATCTACATCAGGAAGTATAAGGCCTCACCTAAAACTATCTATGGCTCAATTGTTTAACAATAACTGTTGATATAAGTATGATGCTAGGCTAGCAGCATGACAAGCAATATTAATCTTGCTGGTACTACTAATATAGCTGAAGAGTATTCAATGACCAGATACTCATACTGACACTATCAGTGACCTTGTTAGTACTAATATAGCTGAAGAGTATTCAATGACCAGATAGATACTCATAGTGACACTATCAGTGACCTTGTTACTACTAATATAGCAGAAGAGTATTCAATGACTAGATAGATACTCATACTGACACTATCAGTGACCTTGTTACTACTCATATAGCTGAGGAGTATTCAATGACCAGATACTCATGCTGACACTATCAGTGACCTTGTTACTACTCATATAGCTGAAGAGTATTCAATGACCAGATACTCATGCTGACACTATCAGTCACCTCGTTACTACTAATATAGCTGAGAATTATTATAGTCTTAGGTTTCAGCTGTTTTCTGGTTGCTATCCGTGACTCATATTTCCACAGGCTGTCTAAAGTTAAATTATCACTGCTGTAGTGAAATACTAATGGTCATTATCCATATGTTAGCTTTTCTGTATTTCAAGTCTTTAAAGGTTGACTTGCAACAAAATTCACGTTACAGTTATTTGGTATCAAAAGATTCACCATGTCTTACTCTGCTGTGTTGTAGGTGCAAAATATGTAGAAATGTGATTACAAGCTCTTGAAAGCTCAAAAATGAACAGTTAATTGCCGCCATCACAAAACCGCCGTAGATTGGAATCAATTTATTTGTCTGACGTGGTCAAACGATTTGGTTATTGTTTTGACCCGTGATGTTCACATGTGAATTAAAAGGCCAATAAAAGGCTCAACATAAAACTTCTCGTAGCACTAGTTTATGGCAAATATTTCGGGTTTTACCAAAAAGCCTATATCAAATATAGATGCTCGCTACTTTACAGTTTTGTTTCGGCTTGGTCTAATCGTCCAGTCGTAATCTGATCATGTGACCCATACTTCCAGCCAAACATCGCGAATAATTTCTGCAGCATTTTTCAACTATCACAGGTGACCAACAGGCTCGTCATGTTTATCAGAGGATGATATGCACTCCTTCGAGTTAAGATTAAAAAATTAAACGCATTTTTATGGTAGGTTTTGAGATATCAGTGCTCAAAATGACAGCATTACAATGATGATGAAATAGACATTTACGGACAATAGACATGGTTTTGTTGAATGCATGAAGTATATTTGTGAAAGTATTTTGACGAATGAGGTTGCATGAAAGTGTAAACAGAAGCCATCTTGTTCAGCTATGTCCCATTTGAGCCGTTTTGAGAGGGATTCCAATTTATGGCAGTTTTGTGATGGCGGCGATTAACTGTTTGTTTTTGAAATTTTAAGAGTTTTTAATCACATTTCCACATATTTTGCACCTACAACACAGCAGAGTAAGACATGGTGAATCTTTTGATACCAAATAACTGTAATGTGATTTTTGCTGCAAGTCAACCTTTAATGCTCACAGATATAAGCATCACGGAAATATTATTTCTTTAAAAGTAGTTTAATATTATCTCAAATAATTGCTATGAACTATAACACTGTTAGCGATGATCATAGAGAGACAGTACTAACAGCATAGTCCTCTTGTCTCTCACTAAATTGTCAATAAGCCATGTTTCCTCCCATTTCATCTTTCTGCTTCTTGTCAGCAATCATTTCAATAGACTGATGTGGACTTGTGCCAGAAAATTAGTGGATAACTCAGCCTCAAAGAGAAAGTTCGTGTAATAATTTATAGCGCGAAAGGATATCTCTTTAGTTCAGCTGATATTCTAAGCATATTCAGGTTTTTCGTAAATAAAGTTGAAGTTTTTTACCCATGGTCACCCCAGATAACTCCTAACTAAATGCTTTATGGAAGTAAGCTGTTAGTCATTAGTTAAATAACAAGCTCTGTATAATAGAAGTGTATGGCCGCAGATGAGTGTTTCTAAATAATAGTGGATAATTCCACTTTCAAAAGTCCAGGCGGCAATTTCTAATATCCGTTCACTTTTGATACGTATTTTGCTACATCTAAATACATCTCCTTCCAATGTTCTTTAATAAAACTGTGCAATTAACCACAAACCTTTCTCAACCTATTTGAATCAGAAATTTTTTATTGGTTTGTACAGAAAGAAAACTTTAACTCCGTATATCTTTCTTGTAGCTTACAAGGACCCATGTGACTCTGAGAATGGCTGGCATCTCGTAGATGGAAAGTGTTATCGATATTTCCAAGAAGCGCTGAACTGGCTAGAGGCCCGTCAGTCTTGTCAAAGCAACGACGCCGATCTGATAACGATAGACAGCAATAGCGAACTAGCCTTGGTTACAGAATCAGTGTCGTGTAGCAACAGGCAATCCATGTGGCTTGGGTATTCCGATGTAGGTGTACCATTTCAATGATGAATTTACACAAAAGTTTTGTAGATTTGATCAGAAAATATTGGTATGTTTCTATCATTTCCAATTGTTTTGGATGTATGAGGTGATCTGACTGCCAGGATGTTTCAAGATTAAACTCAACAAAACTTGATCACAGTTAAACCGCTCAGATCGAGCAAAAGTGATATTATATAACTCGCTGCCATAGTCAATATAAATAGTTAATAGTCGCCATCAGAGCTCTGTTGGTCATCAGGCCGACAGAACAGGGACGCGTAACCCTGCAACTTGAATGCAGTAGACAATATCGACAATAGTAACGATAGCAACTAGTGACATCATTTCACACTCACTTTTCTTCAAAGCATTTTAACAGCAATCAAGATTTATTGATTTTAATCTTGAAACAACCCGGTAGTCAGATCACATCAAACCTAGAAAAACATAATGATAGAAAATAATAGAAAAACATCATTACTTTCTGATAAAACTTACTAAAACTTTAACTAAGTTCATCTTAACATTTAAAGCTTCATTGTTCTTTTTTTTCTAATAATATAAACATTGTGTATTCTACGAACATGGAGCTTATGCCATCAGGTCGCAAGTTCATTGTCTTTTATGCCTTAAAGTGATGCTGTATAATTAACAGATGAATTCTGATCTGTTTGTCACTGTTTAGTTTTTCAAATTCCATTTTAGAGGCTTTTATACTTCCAGCTGTCTGTTTGTAAGACACGCTACTTTGCTACACAATGAACAAAAAACCTTCAACTAATAATTTTGTAAACAATTAGGACAAACCAATTGGCACCCAAAATACAGTTAGCGATATTTCGTTATAATTCATCAGCAAACTAGAAGACTGGTGGCTCAGGATTTATCGTATGCCAATGGTATCAGAGAAATTTTTTTAAATCAACTGCTCAAAGGTAGATTTTTCGAAATCAATTGACAGAAAAATAATTTTTTGATCTGTCGCTTTCTCAAAAGTCTGTTACTCAAAAACTAACAGGTAAATTTCTCGAGCATAATCAGAATTATCTCATACGCTATATTTTATTTCCATATTCATTTTTACAAAACTATTTTATAAAAATTTAAATTTAGTTTTTCCTATTATATTTGTTTCGAGTTGTCTCAACCGGTCAAGTTTAGATGGAAGCAACGTTCACTGAGAGTAAAAATGGAACAAAGAAATTGTGTTTAAAATTTTTAGAAAATATGTATCAAAGACAAAAGAGTAAATAACAAAATTTATTGGAAATTGTGAAGCAGAATCACAAGACGATCGAAGCTAGTTAGTAGCCAACTCTGATCGTCTTGCGATCTTGCTTGAAATCGCTGCACTAAAGAAATAATAAAGGCAGTATAGCGCTTTATGAAAAGATTGTTTTGTGTGGGACTCAAACTCGTGACATTTAAATTAGTAATCCAATACTTCATTACCTGCGCTAATCAAGAAATATCGAATGTGAGAGAATGATTGCTAAAGAAACCATTTTTTGAGCAATTGATTCCCAGAATTGGACGTTCGAGAAATTGTATTCGAGAAATTTGTCTAAAATCTAGGCTTACTTGTAGGCTTTTTATGCGTCTGAGTTTACTCACTTTTACATGTTTACTGGCAGAGCCATGGCGATAAATTGTTCCGTTGCAGGTGAAAGTGACAGCCTGTACATTTTCCAATTGAAGTTAAAACTAAGTCTTTGCATGGAATTGTTTCCTGCGACACAAATGTAGTTTTATTAGATTTTTTAAATGTTGTCTATTATAAATTTTTATTGTCCATTGTAATCATCAACAAAATGATGCTTTTTGTCACATCTCGAAAGAGAAAAAATAATGAAAAACTAAAATGAAATGAGAGAACATTAATTATTGAGAGAGTTTATCAAAAGTGCTTTGAAAGATGATAATCTATATAGTATTGTGGAGGAGTCGGGATAGCGAATTGTAGGTTGTAGTAACAGAAAGTTCATAAACTGAAACATACAATAGTGGATGTAGTATGTTGGTGTCATGGAATAGGAAACGATGTTGTCATATGTGTGGGAGGATAACTACAAATATTCTGGGCATCGTTTATGTAGGATTTTAAAACCTGTAACACGAATGCAGAAATGAGCAAATTTGGGATAAGGCAAAATGTTCAAAGACTTTTTGATATGATTGGTGGATGTGTGGTGAGATATTGATATGATTGGTGGATGTGTGGTGAGATATTGATATGATTGGTAAATGTGTGGTGAGATATTGATATGATTGGTCGATGTGTGGTGAGATATTGCTAATTTCTTTAATTTTTTGATGCCTGTTATCAAACTACTGATCAAATATCCCAGCATTCTTAGTGAAACCTTTTATTTGCTGCACATCGGTAATACTTGGCAAACTTCAATAATTATGTTTCAATAAACATTTATTATTTTAATCTGGTTTTCGCAGGTCAATGATCTAAAAGTATTGAAATGGATTGATGGAGCCCAACCAGCAAAAGATCTATACAAATGGGACAAAGGCAATAAGGATGCCTCCAAAGCAAAGTATGTTATATTTAATGTCAAATGTAATATAAATTTACTTTTTTATCATTAGCGCGATGTGACATTTGATTTTAATGACAACTCATGCCAATGATGTTCACCGTGTCAGAAATAAAACACCAAAAGATGACTAGAGAAGTTCTATAAACAGAAGAACCGTGTATGCTTAACAAAGATTAGGTTTAGAGCTGTTTTTGGAAGGAAAAATGTCAGGTTTTCTGTCTCTTTGTGTTTCTTTATCATCCATCCTGTATTTTTCACTCACCTAAAAAAAAGTAAAAACCATATTTTGTTATCCTGTAAATTGCATACATTGTTTATATTCCAATTTGGGCTTTTTAGACCTAAAAAAATACAAAAATAGAAGAGGTATATTTTTGGTATGTTATATGACAAAGTATATTCGGGTCAACAAGTCTGCTTTCTATGACTGACCAGGATACAAAGGTGCAGCTGTACATTAATATGTTGAGATGGAAGTAATATTGACCCACTTAGATTAAATTAAACTATTTTAATGCTCAAAAACTTTTCAATAATGATGTATTACGTATTCATTTTTTATAACTTTTGGAGATTAAATTCATGGTAAGAACTTTATAAGGTCTTTGTAAAATAGGTATTACAAGGTAACACAGACATCTGAGTGAATGAATAATTATATCTTCTCCTGTATGTATATTGATCTCCACATCAACACAGTTAAGAGGTTAAAAGGTTAAATCTTTAATAGAATACTTATTTAATAATTGTTAGTTTGGTAGTATTCTAGTTTAACAACAATAATTGTCTACAGGTATGCCAAGGGACATAATTGCGCTGCTGTTATAACACTAAACAAGAATCAGTGGGAGGTAACTAACTGTATTGGCAACGATATGGCGTACATCTGCGAAAAGGAAAAAGGTTAGTTGAACAAGTTTACTCTTCTCCATTACTTCCATCCTTTTCTGTCGCAGCCAACCTTGACTCACAAATTCTCCTATGTTATCATATGTTACTATCTCACATATTCTCCTATGTTATCATATGTTACTATCTCACATATTCTCCTATGTTATCATATGTTACTATCTCACATATTCTCCTATGTTATCATATGTTACTATCTCACATATTCTCCTATGTTATCATATGTTACTATCTCACATATTCTCATATGGTACCATATGTTACTATCCGACATATTCTCATATGTTATCATATGTTACTATCTCACACACTCTCATATGGTATCATATGTTAATATTTTACATATTCTTCTATGTTATCATATGTTACTATCTCACATATTCTCATATGTTATCATATGTTACTATCCGACATATTCTCCTATGTTTTCATATGTTTTACAGCATAAAAAAATCAGATTGTATCAGACCAGTTATTCTACAATGACCAATTGTAGAGAATTTCTGTTCATGTCTAATGGTTTTTCATAAGTAAATTAAGGAAATATTATATCTGCTACACCTCAGCGTAGTTACATAAGCACATGTTTCACAAATTAATGCCTGACCTGGAGTTTTACATTCTGTAGATGATTTCTTTCTTTATGAAGTTGATTATCTACACTATGTTACCCTTTAGTGTAGGATACAGTCTGAGCAAACAAACTTGTTCAATAAAATTCTTAAAAAACCTTTTACCTGATGGTCAACATCATTGCAAATATTAAGATAGCATACTGGTAAAACCAATTGACTTCTTCAGGTCAGTGTCCATCTGGATGGAGACTAAAGAACGGTGTGTGTTACAAAAATTATTACGAGAAAAGAACTTGGCCGCAAGCGAAAAAGGAGTGTGAAAAGTATGGCGCAGAACTGGCAACAGTCGACCAAGCTAAGAGCTCAAGCTTGACCACTCTGACCCTTTTCTTTGGATATTGGGTGGGAATCTCTGGTGAGCTAACTTGTAATTATTCTAGAATATTCTGACAAAACTTTGAGCGATTGCTGTCGTTTTTTGAGATTGTTCTAGACATTTGAGACGATTAGCAAGTGCCTGGCTGTCTGCTTGGTGCCAGAAATACATGTACTATCAAAGTCATCATCGAAATACAAAATATTGGCACTTGTATGTGTGTGTTAATGTTATTGGTCATATATATTATATGTACAAAGTTTTTAAAACTGCAAAAAAATTATTAAATAGGGAATTCAAAGCTTTTTAGTCTGAGGATTTTGCAGAGCTCTGTTTAACATAGCTTAATATCCTTCACAAAGAAAAATCCTACAACAAGAACTATATATAGATACTAGATATATATTATATTGGGTTTGTTTACCTACAACCATTAAAATCTTAAACTTAGGAATTTTATACTTTAGTGGATTTGAACTCATGAAATTGCAACTACAAGTTTCAAAACCACGCGCCCTACCACTGAGCTATACAAGCCTCATTAATTGACACACTTATCATATATCATATACCATGTGCACACGCTAAATGGCGTATTATTTGAAACTATAAAGTCTGTTAGCTCTATGAAACGAAATGCTTTTTCATGTTTTCGTGAACTTCTATTTCCGATTTTTCATAAGGTTCAATTGATAAATCTTGGTGAAGGCCAATACTTTTCACTCGGACAATTGTATTATCTCAAGTAGAAATAGCCTCTATATTCTCTCTTCATTCGGTCAGACAAAGACAGTACAATATCTCATTTTTACATATGCACCAGTATCGAGAGGTACCGGTATGGTCGTATTCAGAGTTTTGATGGATAGCTGTTGGTGGAAGAGCAACTTTTTTATACAGACATTTCTATGCACGAATTGTTATTGTTAATTCAACATATTCAGGATTTTTAATTTGTTTTCTCTGTTTGTATTTATTGTATCATTGCCAAATCATCCCTTATTGTAATTGTAGCAAAACCGATTTAATTTAGCTATTACTTGCTAATTATTTCACATTTACATTTAAACACATTTACAGTTGTTTTCATTTTTTATTTGATCTGCACAAAACATTTTTCTGATAATATGAAGTTTAAAAGTTAGAATGGGAACTGTGGTTATATGGTAAATAAAATATAAAAAAAATTTCAAAGACTTTTATTAGTAGAGAATTAGATAGTGTACTTATCTTTTGTCAGCTACTGTCAGTTTCTTGCTTCATCAGGCTGTAGATCTCAACTTCATTCTATGCTGAACACTGTGGTTTTAGTTTTAGGTATGATTAAAATTAATATACAGTATATTTAGTGTCAAATTAAATACTTACTTAAAGGATAATTACGTAAGTACAGCTAATAAAGAGTGCTCAACACAAAGTATGGAGCTAATTCTATAGTTAGTTTGAAGAATGGTTGTTACATATCTCTCAGTTACTGTCAGTTTCAGTGACAGGTTCTGTCCTCTCATCAGTCTGTACTCTAGAATAAATGTACACATAGGTCCATACTTTATGTTGAGCTGTCTTTATTAGCACTACTTAAGGCATTTTCTTTTAGACGATTATTTGCTACTACATAGCATATTTATATATGTATATGGAGTGTAGCATATTTATATATGTATATGGAGTGTAGCATATTTATATATGTATATGGAGTGTAGCATATTTATATATGTATATGGAGTGTAGCATATTTATATATGTATATGGAGTGTAGCATATTTATATATGTATATGGAGTGTAGCATATTTATATATGTATATGGAGTGTAGCATATTTATATATGTATATGGAGTGTAGCATATTTATATATGTATATGGAGTGTAGCATATTTATATATGTATATGGAGTGTAGCATATTTATATATGTATATGGAGTGTAGCATATTTATATATGTATATGGAGTGTAGCATATTTATATATGTATATGGAGTGTAGCATATTTATATATGTATATGGAGTGTAGCATATTTATATATGTATATGGAGTGTAGCATATTTATATATGTATATGGAGTGTAGCATATTTATATATGTATATGGAGTGTAGCATATTTATATATGTATATGGAGTGTAGCATATTTATATATGTATATGGAGTGTAGCATATTTATATATGTATATGGAGTGTAGCATATTTATATATGTATATGGAGTGTAGCATATTTATATATGTATATGGAGTGTAGCATATTTATATATGTATATGGAGTGTAGCATATTTATATATGTATATGGAGTGTAGCATATTTATATATGTATATGGAGTGTAGCATATTTATATATGTATATGGAGTGTAGCATATTTATATATGTATATGGAGTGTAGCATATTTATATATGTATATGGAGTGTAGCATATTTATATATGTATATGGAGTGTAGCATATTTATATATGTATATGGAGTGTAGCATATTTATATATGTATATGGAGTGTAGCATATTTATATATGTATATGGAGTGTAGCATATTTATATATGTATATGGAGTGTAGCATATTTATATATGTATATGGAGTGTAGCATATTTATATATGTATATGGAGTGTAGCATATTTATATATGTATATGGAGTGTAGCATATTTATATATGTATATGGAGTGTAGCATATTTATATATGTATATGGAGTGTAGCATATTTATATATGTATATGGAGTGTAGCATATTTATATATGTATATGGAGTGTAGCATATTTATATATGTATATGGAGTGTAGCATATTTATATATGTATATGGAGTGTAGCATATTTATATATGTATATGGAGTGTAGCATATTTATATATGTATATGGAGTGTAGCATATTTATATATGTATATGGAGTGTAGCATATTTATATATGTATATGGAGTGTAGCATATTTATATATGTATATGGAGTGTAGCATATTTATATATGTATATGGAGTGTAGCATATTTATATATGTATATGGAGTGTAGCATATTTATATATGTATATGGAGTGTAGCATATTTATATATGTATATGGAGTGTAGCATATTTATATATGTATATGGAGTGTAGCATATTTATATATGTATATGGAGTGTAGCATATTTATATATGTATATGGAGTGTAGCATATTTATATATGTATATGGAGTGTAGCATATTTATATATGTATATGGAGTGTAGCATATTTATATATGTATATGGAGTGTAGCATATTTATATATGTATATGGAGTGTAGCATATTTATATATGTATATGGAGTGTAGCATATTTATATATGTATATGGAGTGTAGCATATTTATATATGTATATGGAGTGTAGCATATTTATATATGTATATGGAGTGTAGCATATTTATATATGTATATGGAGTGTAGCATATTTATATATGTATATGGAGTGTAGCATATTTATATATGTATATGGAGTGTAGCATATTTATATATGTATATGGAGTGTAGCATATTTATATATGTATATGGAGTGTAGCATATTTATATATGTATATGGAGTGTAGCATATTTATATATGTATATGGAGTGTAGCATATTTATATATGTATATGGAGTGTAGCATATTTATATATGTATATGGAGTGTAGCATATTTATATATGTATATGGAGTGTAGCATATTTATATATGTATATGGAGTGTAGCATATTTATATATGTATATGGAGTGTAGCATATTTATATATGTATATGGAGTGTAGCATATTTATATATGTATATGGAGTGTAGCATATTTATATATGTATATGGAGTGTAGCATATTTATATATGTATATGGAGTGTAGCATATTTATATATGTATATGGAGTGTAGCATATTTATATATGTATATGGAGTGTAGCATATTTATATATGTATATGGAGTGTAGCATATTTATATATGTATATGGAGTGTAGCATATTTATATATGTATATGGAGTGTAGCATATTTATATATGTATATGGAGTGTAGCATATTTATATATGTATATGGAGTGTAGCATATTTATATATGTATATGGAGTGTAGCATATTTATATATGTATATGGAGTGTAGCATATTTATATATGTATATGGAGTGTAGCATATTTATATATGTATATGGAGTGTAGCATATTTATATATGTATATGGAGTGTAGCATATTTATATATGTATATGGAGTGTAGCATATTTATATATGTATATGGAGTGTAGCATATTTATATATGTATATGGAGTGTAGCATATTTATATATGTATATGGAGTGTAGCATATTTATATATGTATATGGAGTGTAGCATATTTATATATGTATATGGAGTGTAGCATATTTATATATGTATATGGAGTGTAGCATATTTATATATGTATATGGAGTGTAGCATATTTATATATGTATATGGAGTGTAGCATATTTATATATGTATATGGAGTGTAGCATATTTATATATGTATATGGAGTGTAGCATATTTATATATGTATATGGAGTGTAGCATATTTATATATGTATATGGAGTGTAGCATATTTATATATGTATATGGAGTGTAGCATATTTATATATGTATATGGAGTGTAGCATATTTATATATGTATATGGAGTGTAGCATATTTATATATGTATATGGAGTGTAGCATATTTATATATGTATATGGAGTGTAGCATATTTATATATGTATATGGAGTGTAGCATATTTATATATGTATATGGAGTGTAGCATATTTATATATGTATATGGAGTGTAGCATATTTATATATGTATATGGAGTGTAGCATATTTATATATGTATATGGAGTGTAGCATATTTATATATGTATATGGAGTGTAGCATATTTATATATGTATATGGAGTGTAGCATATTTATATATGTATATGGAGTGTAGCATATTTATATATGTATATGGAGTGTAGCATATTTATATATGTATATGGAGTGTAGCATATTTATATATGTATATGGAGTGTAGCATATTTATATATGTATATGGAGTGTAGCATATTTATATATGTATATGGAGTGTAGCATATTTATATATGTATATGGAGTGTAGCATATTTATATATGTATATGGAGTGTAGCATATTTATATATGTATATGGAGTGTAGCATATTTATATATGTATATGGAGTGTAGCATATTTATATATGTATATGGAGTGTAGCATATTTATATATGTATATGGAGTGTAGCATATTTATATATGTATATGGAGTGTAGCATATTTATATATGTATATGGAGTGTAGCATATTTATATATGTATATGGAGTGTAGCATATTTATATATGTATATGGAGTGTAGCATATTTATATATGTATATGGAGTGTAGCATATTTATATATGTATATGGAGTGTAGCATATTTATATATGTATATGGAGTGTAGCATATTTATATATGTATATGGAGTGTAGCATATTTATATATGTATATGGAGTGTAGCATATTTATATATGTATATGGAGTGTAGCATATTTATATATGTATATGGAGTGTAGCATATTTATATATGTATATGGAGTGTAGCATATTTATATATGTATATGGAGTGTAGCATATTTATATATGTATATGGAGTGTAGCATATTTATATATGTATATGGAGTGTAGCATATTTATATATGTATATGGAGTGTAGCATATTTATATATGTATATGGAGTGTAGCATATTTATATATGTATATGGAGTGTAGCATATTTATATATGTATATGGAGTGTAGCATATTTATATATGTATATGGAGTGTAGCATATTTATATATGTATATGGAGTGTAGCATATTTATATATGTATATGGAGTGTAGCAAAGTCAGGAATTAAGATGTAGTTTTTAACATTCCAATAGCCCTTGTACTAAGGGCAGACCAATGGAGGCAAATCTATTATAATTTTTTGTGTTAATTCGAGCAAGAGACATTTATTACTGTAAAAATAGGATAAATTCTCACACCTTTATATAAAAAATTTATTAGCACACAACTTTATGAGGTTCTGTTTGAGGATTGTAATTCCTTCTTTTTGCCGACACCACCCTCTCATCGACAGCGACAAAGTGCTTGTTAGCTTGTCATTATTTTGGCTCACAGTTTTCTCTTTTGACTTATTTATTGTTGTCATCCATCTCCCTTACTCATCAATTTATATATAATCTTCACAGACAGAGCTACCGATGGTCAGTTTGCTGATCTGAGGGGAAACCTAGTATCAACACAGACGCTGCCGGCTCAGAAGCCTAATCAAATTATGGAGTGTGGAGTCTGTAAGTCGCTGTTCTAGCCTCATGACCTGTAATGCATTATATTGAAATACTTTTGCCAGAATAAAGGTACTTCACTGCTACTGCCTTCAAATATTGACTAAACCAGAGGCTTTGAACACTAAAATTTTAATGTTAACACACAGAAAAACGCCTTAAAAACAACATTTGTTTTCATTTCTAACAAATCTTTTTTTTAAACTAGTTTTCGCAACCTTGACTTTCTTCGGAGTGATTTAAAAGTCTTTTTTAAACTTTACCAATGCCGTGTATAAACAGTCCTTTGCAATTTATGAAAACTGTACATATGATAATCACCAGCAGCCAATTTCTCTTGAAATAGGAGATTTTTCCTAGTCCAAGGCTTAACAGTAGGCAGTTATTGTTCTTATAGCGGTTACACTTTTTTCATTAATTAAGCTTACTAGATATAGGCCTACCCTGTTCTACAAGTCCTTGATTTTATTTATAATTGTTGGTTTACACGTATTTCAAGGATTAATACTTCGCTACCATTAACTATTCCGTATTGAATTATATTTGCCCAAAATCTCACATCGCTCATTAATAGATTGAGTCGGTGACTTTAGTACTTGCATTGTTGTACTTTAGTACTTGCACTGTTGTACTTTAGTACTTACGCTGTTGTACTTTAGTACTTGCACTGTTGTACTTTAGTACTTGCACTGTTGTACTTTAGTACTTGCACTGTTGTACTTTAGTACTTGCACTGTTGTACTTCAGTACTTGCACTGTTATACTTTAGTACTTGCACTGTTGTTCTTTAGTACTTGCACTGTTGTACTTTAGTACTTGCACTGTTGTACTTTTAGTACTTGTACTGTTGTACTTTAGTACTTGCACTGTTGTACTTTAGTACTTGCGCTGTTATACTTTAGTACTTGCGCTGTTATACTTTAGTACTTGCACTGTTGTTCTTTAGTACTTGCACTGTTGTACTTTAGTACTTGCACTGTTGTACTTTAGTACTTGCACTGTTGTACTTTTAGTACTTGTACTGTTGTACTTTAGTACTTGCACTGTTGTACTTTAGTACTTGCGCTGTTATACTTTAGTACTTGCGCTGTTATACTTTAGTACTTGCACTGTTGTACTTCTAAGATTTTGACCAAAAAATATGCATTCTAAAACTTTCATTTTTAATACTGTAACAGCAGTTTCAGCTGATTTGTTATCAGGCTGCAACAATCATGTCTGTGCAATGTGGATGGTTATATCAGGCAGTGTGTCATTACCCTTTACATATTACAAGCTTAGAGGCAATGAAATTCTTTGGGGAGGAGTCTGGGATAAATATCGTAAATTGCATTTTATGAGAACTTCATAGATATGCTGTTGGTACAAAATATTTTAAAATTACTGGAACTTTCAAAAAGGAGTCACATTATTTAAATCCCGTTAGAGGTCATAGATTCAAAATGTGAAACTGTTTAGATAGAGAACAGAATGGAGAAAGTTTTGTCCTGTAACAACAGACAAGCAGCATTCAATTCCTCATTCTAAGTAGTTCTATTTTTACTGTCATTAAGTTGATATCAGCAGAATTTTATCTATAAAATGTGTCAGAGATGTTTGAGTAAAGTATAGCAAGAATACCTGTCATGCCATCTAATCTACGGCTAAGCCTAAGAATAATTGACCAGCCACGCATAATATATCCATGAGGTTTCTTGGCTAGAGTTTTGTTGAATCAGAAAGGTTGGTCAGAGCTGTAGTATTCATTGAGCAATGGTTGCTAGGCTGAAGCAATGGTTGCTAGGCTGAAGCAATGGTTGCTAGGCTGAAGCAATGGTTGCTAGGCTGAAACAATGGATGCCTAAAGGAAAAAAAGTTAGAAGCTACTTTTTAGTTATTGATTGCCATTATTTATGCAGAAGAATATTTCTTATTAAGAACAAATGATGCATCTTATTTAGATGCATCATTTTATCTGCGTATATATAATATTATACGCATATAATATATGCTTAAATACTATATTAGCAGTTGTACGCGACAGCGGCATCAGTACTCTCCTAACTTTTTAGTCATCGCTCTCGGTGATCTTGTTCTGAGGGACTCAATTTTTAATATTCATCCAACTTGTTATACTTAGTACTGAAAAAAGAATGTAGGCTAAGGAACAGTTCTGATGGATAACTAACAGCTTGTGTTGTTAAGTACACTTTATATATAAGTTACATAAATATGTATGTACATGTACATTAGAACTTACTTTATTTAAAACCCAGTTATATTCTGTGGTGACTCAATTTTAGTGCAGAATAGAATTTGCTGACTCGTGCTGACTGAGTCAAGTTGAAGCGACTGTATGTCTATTGTTTCAGACAAGAGCAACAGTCTTCAGGTCACTGATTGCTATTCCACTAACTACTTCACTTGCTACGGTGCTTTGGCAGCAGTACAAGCAACAGCTGCTACAGAAAAACCAGGTGAGTGCACGTTTAAATATGTCATCAATTGAAAGCGGTAGAATTACTTATCCATCTAATGTCATCTGAAGGTCACTAATGTTTTATAGTATTTGTAAAACTTTCTTGCATTTTCATCGTGAAAAGCACTATTGTTAGATTGATCATAATACCACAACATTTGCGATAAGATTATACTGCCAGATTTTGTTGTGGAAAAGTTTTGTTAAAACTAAAGCTAACTCCTTAGAATTTACAAAAAATTTTAAGCATAAATGTATAAAAGATTTTGATTGCCTTGTTAGAAATATTTTTAAGATTTTAAAGCGCCACACAAAAAATTGGAAAAAAGCTATCGAATTAGAATATTTCTGATTTAGTATTCACAACGATTTTTAGCTGTTCATTTGTTTGTTCAAGTTTAGGTTTTGACATCATAACTGTTTGTGGTCACCCAATATCTTTGGTAAGAATGGTTTGTCATAGAGAAGAATAGTTTTAACTCATATATTCATAGATGGTCTCCGATGTTTTAATGACTGGACTAAGAATGGGGAAACCTGCTATCAGAGGTTTTCCGAGCAGATCAAATACAAGGAAGCTCAAACAGCGTGCGCTACTCACACTACCATTCTTAAGGGTACCACTTATACTTCGGCACTCCTCAAGATTGACAACGTAGAGGAAATGGATTTCCTAATTGGTATGATTTTTTCATTTGACCTCAAAAGGAGTTATCTGTTCATGGCATTTCCCCTATAATTTGCGCAATGCAATCATCTATGCGACAAGCACTCAAAGAAGGTGTTGCTAGATTGGTTTAGGCCTGCACTCATCCTTCAAACAACAAAAAGTTGTTGATGCCTGATTGCAGTATAGTGGAAATCTAGTAGGGGCCTACATGCTTATCTGTTAGCTTAGTTTTGAAAGGAGAGAGATAGATATACAATGAGCAATAAGCTATAACTACGTCGTGAAATTATAAATATGTATTACCTAAATATTGATTTGCAGATGATCCGCTACTACTCAATACACAGACTTATATCGGGCTGGATGACCTCAAGACTACTAAAACCTTTCTCTGGAATGATGGAACAACTCCCAATTTTCTTAACTGGGCACCCGGTGAGCCCAACAACTACAAAAAGCAAAATGAGCACTGCGCAGAGGTATGACAATTCTAAATATCTTTGAACTACCTGGTAGTTGAAGTTACTTTTATAAAATTGGCATGATTTTATTTACTACTGGCTGAATACCCGGCCTTGCTCGGGTGATACAAAACAGCTTATAAACAATGACAAATAATGAAGTTGCCATTGGCTAAGTTGACTAATAAGCCTATAGAAAAATTAGCTAATTGTCCAAATTGAGTGACTTGAGCTTGTCTAAATCTTTTCTATAACCAGAGCAGTGAAGTAATCTTGTAATCGTTATACATGGCTTCATGATCTCTCACACAATCATGATTGCCATGAATTGATCATGAAGTAGTAACTAACTTGTAATCGTTATACATGGCTTCGTGATCTCTCACACAATCATGATTGCCATGAATTGATCATGAAGTAGTAACTAACTTGTAATCGTTATACATGGCTTCATGATCTCTCACACAATCATGATTGCCATGAATTGATCATGAAGTAGTAACTAACTTGTAATCGTTATACATGGCTTCGTGATCTCTCACACAATCATGATTGCCATGAATTGATCATGAAGTAGTAACTAATAGCAGTTTAGCAAGCGCTTCAATAATGCTTATTTCAACCGGTGTAATGAGTGTTACTACAATTATTCTGTTGTATAGCAATGCAGGCGCTTGTCTTAGGCGATAGCATGCTTGTCTGCATGCTAGTAAATTTCAAGTTCTAATCTAGTTCGAAGCGAAGTTTTCATTCCTAAAGCTCTATAGCTATAACCAGACGACAAATGATAAGCACTGAGATTTATATAAATAACCAATTCTTGCATTTTGTACCACAGAAAACTTGTTTGGTATTCGAGCTTACTCTCTGAAAAGATAGCCACACGCAAATTCTGGTTAGAAGTTTATGTCAAGCCATGTGCTGCTTTCAATAGACTGTACGAAGCATATACACATTGTTGAGCATGTTATCTTGCAGATCAGTATCTACTTTTAAACAAACATTACGTTTATTTTCAGCTGTTCTTGGAGTAAATTTTGTAGTTGTAATTGTTGAGGTGTGTATTAAAATGAGCCAATCTGGCTACATGGTGAATGTGCTGATGCTTTAGGATCACGTAGGTCATTCAGGGGTCAAATAGGTCATTTCATATTGATGCTCAATAGATGCTCATGAACTGCTATTAATTAATTGTGCTAAGAAGTTATGTCTTCAAACCTATCATATGTATTCCTATTTTTGTTTGTTAGTTGTGACAGTACCTATCATCTAACTATCATCATATATAGATGATACAGATTTAATAATATTGATGAAAGGTATTTATAGATACCTATCACTTATATTAATAAATTCCACTTTGTTATTGTGTGCATGCGTGTGTATGCGTGCATGTATGTCTTAGTCTGAATAAATGATAAGCGTTTTTATACTTTCAGCCTATTTCATTCCAGTATTGCACAAATGTGCATCATGCCTGCTGCCGGGTCACTAACAATGTTTGGTTTTAGAACTTAGTATTGTCTGAGAACTAGTTTCTAATCAAACATCTTCTTCTACAGGCTCGGTCAAAGAGTATGGATCATCCAGGCAGCTGGAATGACATTTCCTGCGACACAGGAAGGGCTTATATTTGTGAGATGAAAGCTGCACCAGGGGACCAAGTCTCCACACCCAAACCTACAAGTGAGCTTTGTGATTATAATTGTGGTTTTCATTTTTTAACCGAGTTACCGTATGTTCCTGCATATAAGCCTATCTAGCATATAAGCCAATCCTATAAATCGTAACACGTCATACGTACCTATGAATATGAAAGGGTGCAGAAATGAAATCGTTTTTGTAGGCTTAGTACAAAACGTTTCTGATTGGTGATCAGTTTTATAATTAGCTTACAGCGTCTCTACTTAATCGAAAGAAAACAATCTTGTTTGCGCTGAGCCAATGAAAACCATGTTTGCATCTGACGCTGACTCTAGTTTCGTTTTGCAAAAATACTTTATAGCTATTTCTTCTTCGCGATGATCAGACGCATTACAGCTACGAAGGTATACCAAATTGTAGATCAACAGACTTCTGATGATTAGCAAACGGGCAATAGTAGTAGTGACAGTGAGTATTTATTTTTAACAGTAATAATGATGCTGTAGTGATATCAGTAACGTGTCTGACTCGGAACCTGCTCAACTTGTCAACCACAGTAGTATAAACTACGGAGAGAACAAAAAGTGTTCAAACCCATTTTGCAACACATTTGTGGCTTTTTATAGCAACAGATGTAAAACCTATTGGTAATTACTTTAGTCAAATGTTAATGCCAATGTTATATGCACCAACGTCACATATCTGATTTTACCAAATATTTAATTGCCTCAGTAAAATAATTTTTTGCTGGCAAAAGAGTTAATAAGAGTAGTGACTATTATTAAAGAAACAGTATAAGACATTTGGTTCCTTTTACGGGTGAAATTAGATATTTCTTTAATAAAATCTTTTTAAGTATACTAGCGATACTACTAATGCAACTGCAGGTGATGCACGTAAAATGCAAGCGATCATGCGTATGACAAATCAACCGCAGAGAATTATTGTCGTCATAGCGTCCTATTATCAAACAAGAGCTGCTTCGCAAGGTCTGCAGGCTCTTACAGTGAGAACGAAAGCTGAACAGAAAAAGTCAGGATGCACTGGATCTGTTAGATTTCTTCTCCAATGAATCTTCACATGTGGCTTTTCTTAAAGCGCAATCCATCACTAGTGTATAAACCATACTACAAGTAAAAGGCTACCAGCCTCATGGATAGCATAGCATAGATCAAGTTGAAGTTGTTGAGATTAAGTCAGCAAGATTAAGTCAGCATAATGTTGTTTTGTTTGCTTTCAATTAGAGTTACGCACATATAAGCCAGACCCCTTAGTTTCGTAAATTTTATTTGCCTTCCAGAATCGGCTTATATGTGGGGATATACAGTCAGTGGTATATGTTGGAACAACGAATGCAAACAACATTGTAAGATTTTTGATTGTGTTATGTAGTAACCACGTTGGACAACATTCATATACATGTATTTGTTGTAGTGCCCTGGTCTCCAAGCTGCGGCGCAGGATGGGTTGCTGACGATCTCTCCGGTAAATGCTACTATTACAGCCTCGATGCTAAAACCTGGAGTGATGCGAGAAATCTCTGCAAGAAGATGAATTCCGATTTGATGAGTATTGAATCAAAATATGAGCAGTCCTTTTTGCAAGGTATGGTTTGTTTAACCTTTTTGCAAATTGTTTCTGCGATTTCTCCTGTTTTTGCCACTTTTGCTTACAAGTTTTTTAACGTTTTCAGCATTCACCATATTTTGTTTTGTTCACAGATCTTTGTTTGCTTTTACTTTCAAGTTGTTCAATATTTTCTGGCAATTATTTTTAATTCTACCCAGTAGATGCTAAGACAATATGCACCATAGCATTAGAATGCAGCTTGTCTAAGGGTATAGGTACATTATCATTATTGTATGCATTCTCACAGACAACAAATAACATAAAATTAACTTGGCTTTTTCAACTCTTGGCATGCACCACACATAGTTTAGTAGAATAAAATTTTGATATTGAAATGAAATTTTATCATATGTATTTGTTGAAAGTATCACATACATTTCCATTCAAAACCATTTTGATGGTGCCAACTACTCACCAGCTTGTTTACAAGTACAAATGTTAGCCTTCTCTACCAGTTAGCTATTAGCTTTTAGCTGTTTTACAAGCTGTCAGCACAGAGTGCCCGCTGCGCCTAATTTCCTTAAAAAAACTTTTGTCCTAAAAAATATTGTCTAAAAATATTGAAATCGTAGATGTTTGCAAATAAGTGATACGTAAAAATAAGCACATGCTGAAAAGAGCAATTAAAAATTCTTTCTGATCGGTGCAAAATCTCTTACCATGCCATAGTCGAGCTGATTCACACAGAACACGAATAATCTAAATTCTTGTTTTAAAAACTTTGCAGGGAAGTTGAGAGCTGACACCTCTGGTGCCCTCGCCTATTGGACCGGGGGAAATGACATCGATTCTGAGCAGGGCTGGAAATGGACAGATAGGTCACCTTTCAAGTATTTTAACTGGAACACAGGTAAAATACTTCACTGCCTGTTTTTTTTTCTTTTTTATCTCTTTTTGAATGCTCACACGCTTTTTCATAGCCAATCATTTTGCTTTTGAAGTTTTCAATATGTTTATGCTTTAGATAAACATTCAAACCATGAATTTACGACCAGCTTTGCATAGTAATCTTTGTCTCATATGCTCGCACCTCGTCTGAAGCTTTTCGAAACATTACAGTTTTGTAAATTAAAATAAACAACTGATGGAAATAAAAACAAAAATAATACAAATACAGTAAGTCCAAACTATATAGAGTGTAAGCTATTATCAGACGCTCTGTCTATTGCCATCACTCACTCTTCTGTGAAGAAACAAATAAAAACCTCTTGTTACTGATCTTAATTTTTAAATTTGGTTTTGATCTGCGATATAAGTTTTTAGATTCAGTTCGAACAAAGTTTTATATAAAAAGTATTTGGTTTACTTTTTTATATCAATTGGTTAAAAGTATTCAGCACTGTTTGTTAGATCTTTTTTGTAGATTATTTTGTTTACAAAAACTATTCATTCTGATATATGACAGGTCTGACATATGACAGGTCTGACATATGACAGTTCTGACATATGACAGATCTGACATATGACAGATCTGACATATGACAGATCTGACATATGACAGATCTGACATATTACAGTTCCAGCATATGAAGTAAAGATTGCAATGATGAGGTTTGACTGTATAACAAACATATTATATATTGTTGTTGTGTAATAGCTATATGGTAGTTGAGGTGACAACTTCACAAATCATCTTCAGACTTTTCTACACGAATTTAAACTGAAGTAATCGTAGGTAATTAATGTCATGACCTTATATTGCCAATAGAATTTTATGGGTATAATAAACTTATTTTTATTGTCAAGATTTTTTAGGTTTCGACACATTTGTAATTAAACTAAGTAAATCGTAGGAGTTCGAACTAAGGCTCGTTACTAAATAAAATCTCTAGAACTTGATGGCTCATTTAGCCGACAGCGTTGTAAAGCGCTGTCTTCTTGGTTGACAAATGACGGTTTGTGCTTTAGCTTCCTAGGTGAATTGCAGTTCAAGCTATAGCCACTCACTGCAAGGCTTCAAATGATGCCATGGTAGAACAGAGACCATTCTATTGAGCTTAAAAAGTTTTACATACATTTTCAGTCAATAGGCTCTCTAGGATACAAATATTTTAAACAAAATGATCATTATTTGCAAAATTCGTTGTTTCGGTGGGGGTGATAAAAACATTTTTTCTGGTTTGTAAAGTTGGATTTGTAAATGTATAGTTTAAGAGCATTTTGAAGGCTTTGGTAGCTAAGATAATAAAAGCGAATGAGCAACAAGCAGCAGCAGAAGCTGATGCCACACTCACATCCCTGTAACTTTACCTTTAATTGTATTTTAAAACAGAAATATCACTTGTTGTAAAGTTTATGAATTGATGAACAGCATTAATTTAAAGACTTGTTTTTCAAGGATTCTTCGTATAGCCATTTCATGTCACAAGTCACAACTTTCCATATCTTTAATTCTATCAGACTGTGTAGAGTTAATTCTATAGAATTAAATGCTCTGATACTCGGCCTTATGAAAGTGTAGCTTATATGGCTGGCACCTTGTGATGATACACATTGCCAAGTCTAACTGTAGATTTATTGACAGTAAAAGATTGTGGCTCCAAAAGGCATTAATCGCCTTGTATCTATTTCTGTTATTTTTCCACAATGTGACAATAGAGTGTCTGTGATCATTCTCTTTCTCTCTGTTGCATTTTTCACTCATACAGGCTCAGGTAACTATCTACTAGACATGATGGTATTAGTAGCTCAGTGCTATGGGTGTCTGCGTAGCAGTCTCGTTAGGCTTGACATGGTGTAAGGCTTTTCTGCTTTCATATGTAAATGACATACTTGATTTGTTGCCATTTATCAAAAATTTTGACTGAGCTACCAATTATAGTATGAAGGCTTTGCTAGATGTATTCTAGTACACAATTTGGTTACGGGTTCCTTGCTCGTTCGATGTTTTGTTTTCATATCTCGTGGCATTTGGCTTGTAGTGATGTTTACATGTTCACCTTGGCATGCAGTATTTTGTCATGTGACTTGTAGCTATGTTTGCATATTGAACTTTTCATGCTGTATCTCTCCTCGTGTGACCTGTAGTTACCTATAATTACACTGTCATAATATTATATAGATACACTAACTTGGCCAATAACTGCTCACTAACTTGGATCACTAATCTGGTCACCAACTGGTCACTAATTGGTTACTAACTAATGACTAACTGGTCACTAACTTTGTCACCAATTGGCTACTAACTGGTCACTAACTGATCACTCACTTGGTCACTAACTTGGTCACTAACTTCATGCAGTTGTTAAATAAAATAGTTTTTCATTATCATATGCTTTTCTTACTCGTGTTGGCTTAATGAAACAACTTCTGTGCAATTTGCATTAGGGTTTTTATGCCACATTTTAATTTCCATGTCAGGTTATTTCTAACGAACAAACTACAGGTTTGATTTTTAAAACACATTTCATGTTCACACTATGACCATAAACTACATATGGTATCTAAACGTAGTGTAGTCAGAATGTGAGGCTATGTATTCTGTTCATATGAATGAGGCTATGTATTCTGTTCATATGAATGAGGCTATGTATTCTGTTCATATGAATGAGGCTATGTATTCTGTTCATATGAATGAGGCTATGTATTCTGTTCATATGAATGAGGCTATGTATTCTGTGCATATGAATGAGGTTATGTATTCTGTTCATATGAATGAGGCTATGTATTCTGTTCATATGAATGAGGCTATGTATTCTGTTCATATGAATGAGGTTATGTATTCTGTTCATATGAATGAGGCTATGTATTCTGTTCATATGAATGAGGTTATGTATTCTGTTCATATGAATGGGGCTATGTATTCTGTGCATATGAATGAGGTTATGTATTCTGTTCATATGAATGAGGCTATCTATTCTGTTTATTTTTCAGAAGCATTGCTCGACTAGCTCTCTTATTTTCAACCAAATGTAAATTCTACTCACATCAATGTTTTCTTACATGAAACATCTATATTCTAGCCTCAAAATAGCTATTGTAAATAGCCTCAAAATAGTGCTATTCATAAGCATCTCTACCTGCATAGCTACTTATTTCCTATCTCTCAGTGGAGCTACTTACATGTGTGTCAGTTTTTCTCAAGACTTAATAACAGTTTGTCATCTCAGTTTGTGGTATATTATATATCTATTAAACGTTAAATCTATTGACCTTGGGCTATTAATACCACAAATAAATACCCTACTGAGTAATACAGCTATTAATTCTAGTAACTTTATGACTACGCAGGATTTAATGTGGCATGTATCTGAAATATATAGAGATTAACAAAGACTCTTACGTGTATGTTTATGGTCTTGGCCATACATTTTAAGCAAAGTTTCATTTTCGAATGTTTATCCAACATGTATTGTTTTGATTGAATATAGTGATCTATAATAAAAAAATAATACGCTGTGGCACTACGCTGTGGTACCACGCTGTGGCACCACGCTGTGGTACCACGCTGTGGTACCACGCTGTGGCACCACACTGTGGCAACACTAAACATTTTCATAAACATTTGTTGTTACATTTGTGTAAGCTTTTGATGTTTAGGCATGTTATTTTGCATTAATATAAGTTTATGCATTTTATTGCCTGAAAAAATAGTGTATTGCTCGATAATAATTTGAATGGATGTATTTATTGCATGAAGCTAATAAATGAGCCTCTTACAAAATTTAGTAAATGTGCCACAACATAAGAGTTTCATAGAGTTATTATACTGCATTGTTGTAATAAAAGTATCACTATGCGTTGAGTTTATTACATGTATCGTTTGTTATAAATTCAGTAAATCATCAACATATTATCAGTTTTATGTGTATATGCAACATATTTTTTAATTTAGTGGATATATTCCATTGTATTGTCTTCATTTTAGGTGAACCAAACAGCAATGGTGATGAGGACTGTATCGAAGTTGTACAACTTACTGGTCAATGGAATGACAATAATTGTGGTGCCCTCCGCAACTTCATTTGCGAGAGAAAAAGTATGTTAAATTATACTTATGTTTAACATTGAAGTTTGCCACAACTCTATAAAGGCTAGAGTGATCATTATGTGTGCGCGCGTGGGTGCGTGCGTGCGTGTGTGTGTGACCAGAGTTGATGTTTTGTGTGTGACAAGAGTGCACATTATGTGTGTGACGAGATTGGATGTTCTGTGTGTGACCAGAGTGAGCATTTTGTGTGTGTGAGCAGAGTGGTCATTTTGTGTGTGACTAAAGTTGATGTTCTGTGTGTGACCAGAGTGCACATTCTGTGTGTGACCAGAGTGCACTTTCTGTGTGTGACCAGATTGGATGTTCAATGTGTGACCAGAGTGAACATTTTGTGCGGGACCAGAGTTGTTGTTCTGTGTGTGGCCAGAGTGGTCATTTTGTGTGTGACTAGAGTTGATGTTCCGTGTGTGACCAGAGTGCACATTCTGTGTGTGACCAGAGTGGACATTCTGTGTGTGACCAGAGTGCACATTCTGTGTGTGACCAAAGTGAACATTTTGTGCGGGACCAGAGTTGTTGTTCTGTGTGTGGCCAGAGTGGTCATTTTGTGTGTGACTAGAGTTGATGTTCCGTGTGTGACCAGAGTGCACATTCTGTGTGTGACCAGAGTGGACATTCTGTGTGTGACCAGAGTGCACATTCTGTGTGTGACCAAAGTGAACATTTTGTGCGGGACCAGAGTTGTTGTTCTGTGTGTGGCCGGAGTGGTCATTTTGTGTGTGACCAGAGTTGATGTTCCATGTGTGATCAGTGTGAAAATTCTGTGTGTGACCAGATTGCATGTTCTGTCTGGGACCAGAGTGAGTAAAAATCATATTGTTCGTATTCTAGATAAGAATGCAGCAGCCATTCCAGGAGCTTTTACCTCGACACCACTTCCTTCAAGTAAGTTGATTGGTGATAGCTGCAATACTTCACATACTTGAGTATTTCAGCTCATAGAGTTTTTCATGAAGCCATATTTGTGATTTTGGCTGTTTATCACATCTTGAAGTATTTTAAGACTGAGTTAACACTGGAATAAGGGAATCACGTAATTATCTGTAGTAACATTGGTGCTCTGCTTGTTATATCAAGTTAGTTTGATACTGTTGGAGTTGTGAGGCCTCAGAACTATCAAAATAATTTAATCTGGACAAACCTAGTAATTTAGTAAAAGCATAACGCAATACCCTTTAGTTACGGACAAGTGTAAGAAGGTGGAACTAATATCCGGAGACCACTGGGTACCTGACAGTGCCATGACAGCCTCTTCCATTAGAGACAAAGACTCAGGACCTGAGAACTCTCGTATCGATTGGACGGCTACAGGTGAGTAGGCACCAGGCATGTTTGACCGGTCTCGTTGAGACAAAACTTGACAAAAAATTATACCTCATTTTTCATGGTTTATTATATATTATATATAAGGATTTTTTGTATAGAATTTCTCATTTGTAAATCTGATCTTTGTTCTTGGGACCTGAAATGGCATGCACCAATTAAGCTGTGTTATTTATCACACGTTTTATTTCAATCTATTGTTTAAACACCAAAAGTCAACTGCTTTGAAGCTTACCACCTCTGAGTAAGGAGTTAGAGTGGAGGCATTATATGAGCAAGGCCATTCATTCTTAAGTTTAACTGTAGACATTCACCCATATTCAACTAGGATAGTTTTCTCGAATGTATTTGACTCTCCCTTAATGTGTTTATCTGTTCAAGTTCAAGAAAAAAATTCAAGGTTTGTTTAATACTAGCAATAAATAATTAAATAGGCCTGCAGGTATATTTTATTATTATCTAGTACGAGATCAGCGGATAAGATTTTTTAAAAATATAGCTTCTGCATATAATGTCTATCTTACCTCATTTGTGTGTAGTGTTAGTTCCTTTCAATAAAAGTCATGCGTTTTCCTATATCATCACATTATCACACAAAAGTCAAACATATTGAAAAATATATAATTGACTGTCATAATCCATATTTTATTTTTCACCATCGTTTCAGCTTTGTCCATGGTGCGATATACTGTGGATCTTAAATATAACATGTTTAGTTCACGATGACGCTTAGAAAATGTGTTTAAATATTTGCTCCAGATTAGCAAGTATGAAAACATAATTATGTTCTGCGTTCACTTTTTCTTATTATCAATAAAAAAACTCTCAAAATTACTATGTAGATATTTTGAAATTATTGAATTTCAGTAGCGATTGCAGAAATAAATGTGTTTCATTGTTTTTTGAACAATAGTAAGATGATCATGGTTCGATTTGTTGTGATTTTATAGCTTTTAGACTAGTGTAAGACATAAAAACTGTAGCTTTAAACCGCTAAACTATTTGGGCAAAGATGGATTTGTTTGCAGATGCCAAAGTAAAGATAAGCACACCAGACAAGTACTTTTACAAGCCTGTAGCCAACATGAATCTGAAGGGTGTGACAATGGTTACATTCACTGTAGTCGCTTGTAATGATGCCCATATCAGCCTTCAACCTTCTGTTGACAACATCACCAGGTATTTTACTGAAACTTGTAATATTTAATCAGTAATAAATTTATTTGTACAGCTAAAAGTCTTTTTCTTATCCTTCCTTTGGTTGATAATAAATAGCCTGGCTTTTCTGATCACTAGGCATTTTCATGATGTAACGGTTTCAGGTTCGAGACCTATTAAAAGAGATATTTATATTATCAATTTCTAATTGAAAATGTCAGCTCCTTGGAACACTCTCACTGAGTTGTATTAACAGAATAGAACTCTTTATTATTTTGGATGTGTTAATGGTGAATGAGAGTATGATAATTATTTTACTGGAAAGATGACTTAACTGAAGTTCATAACTAGATATGAATCAATAGATTGTCTAAATAAATTGTCTAAATAGATAATGGATGTAAATACCACTTAATAGTTTATCTAGACGCATGTCTATTTATCCTTAGTGTTAACTCTTTTGATTCCGTAGCCGATGCATCGGCCTTCACGGTAATAGAAGTACAGACTAGGGTTGCACGATAGCTCGATAGTCGACTACAATAGCCGGTAGTTGTCTTCTCGATATGAATATGTTGCTTATTTTTAGCCTATTAAAACATTCGAAACTTATATATCGTTATCGAATAATAACAAATAATATAACCCAATAGTTTTGCAAATACTGTCAAACTCGGATAATTCGCCCTTGGATAACTCGAACACATGGTTAACTCAATTAGTTTTTTGCCCAGCGATTACCGAGAAGGCTGTTATTGCTTTAAAATATCACTTTACTTTAAGCCATAGAGATAAACCTCAACTTTTAGTAGTTCTTAGACGTCATTATTACCATCATTGGCAAAATATTTTTGTTAGCAACTTTTCTAAAGGTTTGCAAAAATAACCTTTGAATAAACTTAAAGAAAAATCAACAAACTTTATGTTAGTTAAAACACTCAAAAGGAAAATATGTCTTTTCTTCTGAGCATTTTAACAGCAATCAAGTTTTTCCAATTTTAATCTAAAAGTGTCCTGGCAATCACATCACCTAAAACATACAACCATTCTCAAGTGATAGAAAAGTCTCTATACTTTCTAATGACTTTTTTTAACTTTACAGTCGAAGCCTTTTAATTTGCAACAAGCCATCTATGCATTTGATTTATATATAGTTTGTAAATGTACATTTATCTACTGATAAATACATGGACTTGTGACAGTGCTCTGATAACTTGAACGCTCTGATAGCTCGAACACGTTCGTTCGGTCCCGTAAAGTTTGAGTTATCCGAGTTTGCCTGTAGTTTTGTTGTTTTTTCTGCACATTTCTTTCTGCAGTTATTCATTTTCCTACTCCTTCCCACAATCCTTGATCTTTTTAGACACGATAATACAATAGTTTTACCAGCTGCCAAGTCACGCGATAAATATCAGTGAACTCTGTCTGCTCATTGATAATTCAATAGCTATCGGTGGAACAACTCCAATGATAGTCGATAACACCTTTCCAAGTTACAAATGCCATCTCTAGTACAGACCGTAAGCCGATGTATCGGCTTATCAATAGCGTTTCACTTTTCTTTTCATTACGAAGCCTACACATTAGCTAAACCGCTCAAATTTGGTCTCTAATTAAACAACTTTGTTGCCAATCACGTGCAACTTATCGAAAATCTTTTGACGCAACAACTCCATTGGTAATTATTTTAACAACAAGAAAACCAGATCGTTATCGTCATGGCAATAAAAAAACTCACTGTTTTCGTTCAATGCAAAGAAAGCATCAAAAATTTTGTGAGAGTGAGATTCACTTAAGAATTTTATACTTATGTTGTAAAAAATTTTGTTTTGAATATAATATCTGTATTGATTCTCAAGATATTGCTTCAATACTACCGGTATATTAATTTTTCAAAAATCTGTTTCAATTAACTTGGTCAGAATAACAAGTTCAGCACAGTAGTGAAAGAATTAAATAATAATATAAAGTTATACACTTCTATACTACAAATAAAGATTAATACAAGATGAACTAAAGTATCACAATTTGAAAATGGCTTATTTGACCAATTTTTATATCATTATACTATACCAATTGCTTAAATTTAGTTAAAAAACTGTTTTCAAATTAACTATGAACTCAAGCATCAAAAACAATTATATGTGGTTGTTTTTAATGCTTGAGGTGATCTGATTGCCCAGATATTTCAAGATTAAAATCGAAAAAGCTTCATCGCGATTAAAACGCTCCAAAAAATATGTAAAAACTGATGCCACTGGTTGTTGCGATCTTTGATATCGTCTATTGTGTTAAGTAGCAGCGTTATGAGTCTCTTTTCTGTCGGTCTCTTTGCAACTAATTGCACATTTGTTTAATCTGAGTATTTTAACCATGATCAACCTATCGAGTTTAATTTTGAACCATCCTGGCAGTCAGATCACCTTATACGTCAAAAACAATATCAAATGATAGAAAAATATCGATACTTTCTGGTAAAATTTACTAAAGTTTTGTGTAAACTAATCTTTCACTCTGAAAATGATAATCAAAGGAATTGCCAAACAAGCGAACTAATAAAGTACATGAGTATGTACTTTTTATGAATAAGTGCGTATGAAGTATAAAGTATAAAGTATGAATTAACTCAAAATTATATTAATGAGGTCATTTTCAACAACCTCTTTCAATGTAGTTAGTCTAATTATCCATACTATTAGTTTCTCAGCCAAGGTGTGTAGTATTTCATGTCACTGATGGCTAGACTTATATGATGAAGTCACGTGATGTTCATTGACATAAATCCTAAAGATATCGAGTACAAAGTGTTTTAAATTTATTAATAATTTGCTATTATATTTAACTGCTCATCGTTCAATAGACAAGCATTTATTTTGTATTATAGCTATTAATTTATAGGCAATAATTCTATTTAAAATAAAACTGTTTTTCAAATTATGCCATACTAGAATCATAAAACACGAAACAGGAAAAATAATTAGTGGCAACACTTGACCACTAAAATCAAATGGTATCACAGATAGCATTTAAAATACAGTTGCTAGCAAGGATATTAGATTATACTAGCCAAATGATCTGCATTTATATATATGACTTTTACTCAGGGATGCGTATGAAATCGTGATCGGAGGTTGGAGAAACACACAATCTGTAATAAGAAAGGAGCATCAAGGAGCTTCATTGGTCACTCAGAGGACTGACAACATTCTTGACTGCAAGGGCAAGACTCCAAAGTAAGCACTGGCCTATTGCTCTGATAATGTGATCGGTAAAGAGATAGAGAGATGTCAACTGTATTAACACCAGTTGGTGTCATTTACAGCAAATTGGACCTTGAAACAAAAAATACATGTATCACTTTATCTTTCAACTTACCTATAGTAATGCCTTTGTGCCATAATGCTTGAAATATACTCATCTGTAGCAAGCCTAAAGTGCTATAAAGTTGTGTTTACATGCAGCAGTTTTTAATATTCTGTATTCGTGTATTTGGTTGTTTCTATGGGTCAAAGGATTTTCAGGGAACAAGATATATTTGTTTGTTTCCTTTAAGTTTTTGTTCGCCATTGTTTGTTTATGGTCGATATCGTTATCTGCAGTCCATTTTGGATATCCTGGGCATCTGGAAAGATACAGGTTGGAAAAGGTTATAAGATGACCACCCAAAGCCAAATTATGCAGTTGGTAGCAAAGGACTCTCTCACGGTTTCTGGAATGGCTGTTACTACTGGTTGGGGATCGACTGGAGAATGGGTCATTACCAACCCTCATGGTTTGTTTTCTGAAAAATAATATGAAAACAAAGCTAGTAAATTATTCTTTCTCAAATACTTTATCTTCTTAATACTCCCTCTCCACATCTCCTTCTTTTCCCTTTCTATATGTAACAAAACTAATAAATATGGATATTGCAATATGGATGCTCATTTTAGTATGCTAAAAAAAGAAGACATATCTTAGATATATCTTATATATATGTATCTTATAATAATTGTTTCCTCACCCCGGATACCCCGTATGGGTGGTAAATTCTGCTCTAACTCGGGTCTCCTACCAGAGACCTGGTACCAGAGTTTATATATATATATATATATAAACATATATATATATAAATATATAACAATATATATATAAATATATATATATACAGGACAGATAGCGCAGTTGGTAAGGTATCGGGACCGTGATCATTACCCGTGATCATCCTCGGTTCAAACCCCAACAACTGCACTTTTCTGGTGGTCCTTGGACAAGACCCTTGCTTGTATAACGTCTACAACCTCTATGATGAGTGCAATAACCAAAGCCATGCCGGCTCGGACGTCGCCCGGTCAAACAAGGTCCACGCGGCCTGTAGCTGAACCAGGACAAGGCAGTGAAAAATGGGCTACTGGTTCAAAACGGATGAAATGGATTCGGACAGATAACACGGACCTCATGCAGTGCTACTTTATGAGTGAACCTCAAAAGTGGGGCTATATGAGAAGGATGCGGCAACTGTGAATAAACATGCGCCCTGAATTGCCACTAACCGCTAAGCAACTTGTAGCTCAGAGGAGTAACATAGTCAAGCGGCATCTCATATCGGAACTTGAGGTAGATGAAATTAGGGAACAGTTCACCCAAGTAACCTCAACCAACGACGCGTGCATATCAACACACACTGTCACGCATACACAATCATGTGTTGACTCACAGGTTGAAGAAGACATGCACTTGGACCTTGACCCAAGGTTGAGAGAGCTTGTGGAAAATATCATCAACAAGATGTCAGCTGCTAATGATTATGGAAGCAGGGTACCACTACGAAGAGTTAACAAGGCCATATCTAAGAAGCTGTTAGAAGACATTAACATGGCACTGGAGTCGATCTCAACTGGATCAATCAGTGAGACTAATGCCTTAATCTACAGTACAGCGACCGTCATCTTGGAGGAGATGGATATTAAGCCAATGCCAACAAGGCTTCAAGCCATTCCATCTTGGCAGCTGAGGCTACAAAATAAGATCAAAGACTTGCGCAAGAAAGTTAGTAGGCTCAGTGAGAGATCTAACCACAGTTTGGAGCGTCCAAAAAGGGAAGCCACAATAGAAGCTCTTGAATCTGCCAAACAGCAGCTAGTAGCACTCTCGGCACGACTGAAGCGGTACACCAAAGAGCGGGATAACAAGAGAATGAACAAACTGTTCATCAATAATCCATCTAGAGTGTTTTCCCAGTTCAAAGGTGAACTGCAGAGGCTAATGTCTGAGCCTCCCTGATCTAGCACTTCAAAGTTCTGGAAGGACATCTGGGAGAAAGAGACTACTCATAACACCACTGCAAGGTGGCTGAAGAGGCTTAAAGAGAGCCATCAACACACTGTGGCTCAGCAAGGACTCACCATCAGCAAAGAGGACATCAAGTGCAGAGTGCAGCGTATGAAGAACTGGGCAGCACCCGGCCATGACATGATTCAAGCCTTCTGGTTAAAGAAATTGACATCACTTCACACTAGAATGGCTAAGCAGATGGAATGCCTAATAGAACAAGGTGAC